>NC_134484.1:44441847-44686537 GCF_040206685.1 Ascaphus truei | reverse complement strand
TCCTACTGCCCTCTCCTTCCCACCTGCACCCACGGCCCCTCTCCCTCCCACCTGCACCCACTACCCCTCTCCCTCCCACTTGAACCCACTGCCCCTTTCCATCCCACCTTAACCCACTGCCCCTCTCCCTGCCACTGAACCTACTGCCCCTCTCCTTCCCACCTGCACCCACTGCCCCTCTCCTTCCACATGCACCCACTGCCCCTCTCCTTCCCACCTGCACCCAATACCTCTCCCTCCCACTTGCACCCACTGCCCTTCTCCCTCACCTGCATCCACTGCCCCTCTCCTTCCCACATGCACTCACTGCCCCTCTCCCTCCGACCTGAACCCACTGCCCCTCTCCCTCCCACCTGAACCCACTGCCCGCTCCCTCCCACCTGAAGCCCACGTCCCTCTCCCTCTCACCTAAACCAACTGCCCCTCTCCCTCCCACCTGCACCCACTTGCCCCTCTCCCTCCCACCTGCACCCACTGCCCCTCTCCCTCCCACCTGACCCACTGCCCCCTCTCCCTCCCACCTGAACCCACTGCCCCTCTCCCTCCCACCTGAACCCACTGCCCCTCTCCCTCCCACCTGAACCCACTGCCCCTCTCCCTCCCACCTGAACCCACTGCCCCTCTCCCTCCCACCTGAACCCACTGCCCCTCACCCTCCCACATGCACCCACTGCCTCTCTTCCTCTCATCTGCATCCACTGCCCTCTCCTCATAAAAAATATATATATATCTTTCTCGCACAAAGTAAAAAAATAAAAAGTGGGATTTACAGCAGGGTTCTCTCGTATTTATAAATCTCCCCATTACAATTAGGCCAGAGAGAGAGGGGGATGTCTCTTACCTTCTCCGGAGCGACCCGCCTCCTGCAGCGACACGTTTCTCATAGCGCAGCGACACTGCATGAGGGTCCCCAAAGTCCTGGTGCCCAGGGGGGCCCAGAGGGTCTTAATCTGGCACTTCTTATCTCCACTCAACTTACACTTGCAATCCAGTATCAAATGACAGCGTGCCCTATCAGCAATGTCGGCCTGGATGCTCCTTCGTCAGATTAAACTTAACATAACCAAGACAGAACTCCTAATATTCCCTCCCAATCCTGGCACCAGTGTTCCCTATTCTATTACAGTCTATAACACTAGTATCCACCCAGTCCACAAGAACTCTTGCCAGTTTCTTCCTTCGCAACAATGCTTTTTTTTTTAAGAAGCAGGTTTCATTCCGTGCAAATCCGGGGCGGTGTGACCTAAAAAGGCTCAAACGTGCATTTTCGGACAACTAGCTGAATGTTAGTATTGGTATGTCTTTATTTATATAGCGCCATTAATGTACATAGCGCGTCACAGCAGTAATACTACGTGACAATCATATAAATAACAAATAATATAAATAACACATAAAGGGGAGAAGTGCTTCAGACATAACAGTGACATTTAGGAAAAGGAGTCCCTGCTCCGAAGAGCTTACAATCTAATTGGTTGGTAGGGAGAATGTACAGAGACAGTAGGAGGGCGTTCTGGTAAGTGCGTCTGCAAGGGGCCAAGGTTAATGTATGAGGTGTTTAATTATCTGCCATGGAGCTACTCATATGCTTACGTAAGCAGGTGTGGTTTTAAGGTGGGTCCTTAAATGTGGACAGAGAGGGTGCTTGTCGGATATTGTGGGGAAGGGCATTCCAGAAGTGTGGGGCAGTCAGTGAGAAGGTTAGTAACTCTGTTAGGTGCAAATGGCAAAACCGCTTCTAAGAAATCAGGTTTTTTTTTCTCACCTCCTTCAAAGTGGAGAGAATACTATTGCGGGGTTCCACCCAGAGCCAGAAATATGGGTTTAGCTGAGAGTACAAAACCCATATATTCAGCAAAACCAATATGTCAGGCTCTGGATGGAGTTACAGTAGCTCCACGTCAGGTCATTCTGCTTCAAAACCAAGTATTATCCGGGTGTTTTGCCTGTTAAACCGTGCGGTTTGTCACTGTAACTCCCCCATCTGGTGTTGGTTTACTAAAGTAAACAAGGAGTTAAACAGTAAGAGTAGATGTTAAGCTGCACCCAGTGTTGACACAGCAGTACTGCGTCATAGGAGGAATAAAAGAGAGGAGAGGAGGATTCTGGGGAAGAGTTCAAGCATGGAAGAAAGAGAACGGCTTCAGAGAGTAGCAGTAAGGAAGATCTTCCCCAAAGAATAGTATAGATCAGGCCCCCCTTTTATTATGTTTAAGATGGAGTCAGTGCCCCTTCAGATAGGATCCAATAGTATGGCTAAAAGAGAGAAGAGCTTGTCCCAGTAACGGGAATGCAGACATGCCTTAGTGGGCCAAGCAGAAGTGCCCCCAGGATGTCTGGGGATCAGCTCTATCCATGGATCCCACCCACGGTATTCAGTACTCCCTGAGGGAGGGCAGTTCTAAAGCACGGATTGGAAAGCAACTGTAAGGCCGAGTCCATAGCAGGGAGGCCGCGCTGAGCTGTGCTGGCGCTCCGCGCTGAGCCCCTGCATCCTCCATGAGGATGTCTTTTTAGGGGGCTCACACGCGAGCGTCCGCAGGCGTTTTTCAGCCCGACAGCCAGGCTGTTTTTCAGAGCGCTATCGGCTGAAAACATCCAATCAGCGCAGAGCAGCGTCAACGTCACGGCGCTGTGACGTTGACGTCGGTGCATCGAGGGCGATTGGCCCAGCGACGTCACTGCCCCGCCTCCCTCAGTCTCCCCCCGCCTCCCGATCGCGCCCGCTGGCTCGCCTGCATGGGCATAAAATCTCGCAGATTTCAGCAGGCGTGCCTCAGCGTCAGCGCGCCTCAGCCCTGCTACCCCCTCTATGGACTCAGCCTAACGTAGCACAGAACAGGACAGGATCTCAGCATGGACTCCCAGTAAGATGGACGCTAAGGATATTGCTAAGAGGGGGGGCCCGGTCCAAAATATGAAGTCAGTAAAGTAACAAGTAAATATACCTCCCATGTGTGTTAAGAGTGGTAACCCAGGGAAGACTGTATCAAGAATGATAGCAGTATGAATTAAAATGAAGGGCAGCTATGTCAATCTACATGTACTGTGACTACAGTGTCCCCCAGCCTGGGAACATAAATAAAGATTGAAGTTGTACTATAAACTCTTCGGGTGCCCATCCTTTAAATCACCCAGCCGACCACAGACAGCACCCTGAGACAAGGTAAATCAATGTGGATGTTCAAACCACCACTGATGTAAGCTCCCTAGGGAGCCGGGCAGGGAGGGTTACAGCACTTTTTATAGACGCGGTTTAAACAATGCGATTTGCAATACAGATTTTTGTCTAGTTTCAATACACTATGTCAAGTCGTGCCGTGTTACAGGGACAAACTCGCAGCTAGAAGAATATCCCCCCTGCCCCCCTCAGTATATTAATAAAAGGGGGAGTTATGTCATGAAAAGTGTTCTGCACATTATGTCAGTTCCTTACATTATATACATTTCACACGCCTCCTAATGCAAAGAGTTAGAGGCCTTGGTAGGAAAATAAATAACAATGCTTTATTCTTACACTGGGGAAAAAAATGTTCCTAGTGACATACAGTATACACATTTCATCAAAGGATGAAAACAGCACGTCAGATCATACTGTATAGGCTACACAGCGATAGGAAAATAGTTGCAATGGAGAATTTACAAGGTACACTGATGAAAGGTTAGGAGCCTGGGACATAGTGGTCTTGAAGCTCGCTGAGGCGCGCTCCTGCTCTGCCTCGCCTGCTGAAAATGATGCTTTTCCTGTCCATGCAGGCGAGGCAGTGAGCGCGCTCAGGGGGCGGGGGCGAAGCGGAGGCATGCCAGGAGGCGGAGCGGGAGGCGGGGCTAGTCCCCCGCTCCCAGTGGAATTATCTGCGTGGAGTGACTGCCCGCCCCCACATCAACCAGAGACAGCAGCAGCCGGAACTTGAGCCCGGCCTCAGGCCTCCCCCATCCGGTCCAACTTCCAGTGCCAGCCAGCAGGGGCCCCCGGCGCTATCGGGGCAACCCCTCACCCACGGCATGATGGGTACATCACTGATTGTAGGTTTAACATTGACGTTCAGTTCTAAGACTGCAATGCATCAGTAATAGGTGAACAGCATGATCCGTGCAAGCCAATCAGATACAAAAGCTACACGTTACTATGCAGACCGAAACACTGAGTGCTTTCAACATCACATGATTTTTTTCATATAATCGTTGGTGTGTCACATTTTTTATTTGTTTGTCGGATCCTGTGTGTCATCTATGCTAACAGGATACTGATCATAAAACAAACACAGCAAGTTAATTTTATCTCAATATCAATGGCTGAAGAACAAAAAAAGGTCCTGATTATCATAACTTTTTTTTTTTATTTAGACACAAAACAAGTTATGGTGAGCGAAAAAGTGACAAAAACCCACCACTGTGAGTAGGTTTACTGGCTCTGCACTTCTCGAACCCTGGATGTGCTGAAAAAGCTGTGTAAGCTTATAGGGCTCCATGTTAAAATGGACAAGAAGCAAAAGGTGAAACACTGAGTGATCATGTGCATGTCATTACCCAGAATCCCTGGCTGCAGTGGAAGCACTGTATGCTAGGAAATAATGGGGAAAGGCAGGTTTGTGGAGCTGTCTGAGACGTGGCATTTTTATTTGCTTTTTTTAATTTACAAATGTTTAAAAAATAAACCCTCCCTTCCTGTTATCACAGCAAAAACTGACAATAGATATTTTGGTGTCTAAAGAACTTTGCACTGTTGTTATAAAGGATTCTGCATTTAAGCACAGTACCACTACTTTTAATACCACTCTGATCAATTAAACATTGCTTTAAAAAACTATGTATAGGAGGGTTTCCGGTGACGTCATCTGACATGGTGGTGTAGTGGAGAAGCTCCGCGGACCCACTAGAATAATAGACTTAATTTGCGCTCTTTCGCCTAATATTCCCCCATTCTTTTTGGACCCCTGACAAGAGCTAAAGGAGGAGCATGTCTAAATAACAGAAGAAACCCGCAAATCAAGCGGTCACAAAGTATTTCTCCCCGCCGCAGAAGAGCCCGGATAGCCCTGCGGACACCCAAGATGGCGCCGGAGTACGCGGCACGAACATAACACAAGGGAATGGAGCACGACCTAAAGAAGTCCCTGTGCAAGAGGAACCTATTACAAGAAGCTACTTGGAGGAGCTCATGACCTCCATGCACACAATACTACATACAAAGCTTCATGAATCCCTCCAAGCGGATATCAAGACAGCGGTTCAGGACCTGAAGCAGGAAATTTCAGGCCTCACAGAACGGACGACAGGCCTAGAAGGCAGGCTAGAGGAATCCCTCATTCGCCACACTGAAGCCTAAGAAGAGATCTTCAGACTGGGGGAGGAAATCTCCCATCTAAAGGACGGATTAGAGGACCAGGAGAACCGGGACAGACGCCAAAATTTGCGCATCCGCAATGTCCCAGAAGCGGTTCTCCCTGGGCACCTCCGATTATATCTGGCTGATTTTTTCAACTCAATCTGCGGCCCGATCGAGGACAGAGACCTGGAAATTGATAGGGCTCATAGGGCCCACGGTCGGAGGACCCCAACCGAAAACGGGACGTCATCGCTAGGATGCACAGTTATTCTACTAAAGAAAAGATAATTGTGGCCTGCCGGGGCAAGGACTCACTAACCTTCCAGAACGAGCCGCTCCAGGTCTTCAACGAACTCTCGAGAATAACGGTGGGCCGCAGGCGGGAAATGAAGCCCTAAACCTCCTTTCTACGAGAGCATGAGATCAAGTATCGCTGGGGCTTCCCGTTTAAATTAACAGCAAACAACGGAGGAAAATACCTCACAATACGGCGCCCCGAAGACATGGCCCCTTATGTGCGAGCCCTAGGCCTAACTCCACCATCTGCCTGGTCGTCCGATTCCCCGCAAACACCCGCGCAGAGAGAGGAAGATGAAGGCAACACTACTCGTCCCGCGAGGAGAGCCGCAGCACAACGCCAGACAAAGAACAGACGAAGATTACAGATGAGCTTTCCCTAACAAATGTTCCCATTATTTTACCTCTGAATTCCTGCCACGACTGCTGCAGCTGTCAGAGCGGGAGCCATTCGACCATCAGAGGCTGATCGACACTCGTGGAGAACTTCCCCCTCTGGAGATAACTCTGAGTGCCGACACCCCAGAGCCATCAGCTGCAACGACACCGGTGAAGAGAGATGAAGCGCTGGGTTGCTTCACCACCTGCTATACATCCTCAGAAAATTTGCTCGGTGCCTGTTTATCTAAGGTTCCGGATTGAAGGCAGCTGTTGCCTGAAGCCCCGAGTTTACCAACGCAGGTTGGATGACCGGTTGTCCAGGTTTTTTTTTTAGCCTCCCGCCTGTTGCGAATGGAGGACCCGATGGCCACAATGGAGGCGATGCTTATAGCGCCACTCCAGAGGATCGCTAACTGTGAGTACTCTCCCCCCCCCCCTCATTCATACTACGGGATAGTTGCCGGTTGGTGGCCCCATCTACTCAGGACAGACTCCTGATTGATATTGGGGGGGTGGTTGGGTGGGGGTTTCCGCTGAGGTCGATGATAACCTAGAATTATCTGTAAATAAGTTGACAACGGTATGCTGATGGTCAGTTCCTCGACTTCCTCCTCCCCCCCCCTTAACGAAGCATGGGAACTGAGTAATTCCCCCGCTGTCTCATTACCCACACATTCCACCAATAGCAGGACTATTTCCTTGCTACCAAAATAATACTGGAGGCCTCCTCAAATTCGGACTTAGGTCCAATTACCTGGTCAGATCACGCCCCCATCACACTAACTCTCTCAACCCCATTTACAAAATCGATATCTCACACCTGGAAGCTTAACGATTCCCTACTGAATCACCCAGAAATAGAAAGGGAAATCAAATCCGCCATTAAGGAGTATTTAGCTCTTAACGAAGGTACTGTTACATCGCCGGCGGTTCTGTGGGAAGCCCATAAGGCAGCAATTAGAAGGACCTTCATCTCCATTGCATCCCACAGAAAAAAGGTCAAGGTGAAATTAATAACCGATCTGACAAACAAAATTAGCAAGCTGGAACAACAGCACAAAACCAATCCCTCGAAAAAGATTTACAAAACCTTGATCACGGCCAGAAATGAACTAAAACAGATTCAACTGGAGAAAGTAGAAAAGGCCCTCATATGGACTAGCCAGAAATATTATGACAAGGGCAACAAGGCTGAGAGACTTTTGGCTAGCAAGCTTAGAGGCATACAGAAACGCTTACAGATCACGGCGATTAAGAGTAAAACTGGTGAGATAATATATAATGACAAAAAAAAACGGAGGAATTCACCGCATTCAACACTAAACTATATAACCTTAAAGAACAAGACGGAAGTACGGGGACCCCAGCTTCTGAATCAATTAGAAACTACTTAGCAGATTGTCTCCTACCGAGGCTGACGGAGGAAGAAAATCTAGCACTCAACGCAAAAATTACCCACACAGAACTGGCGGACGCAATAAAGACATTAAAAATCTCTAAAGCCCCTGGTCCTGATGGTTTCTCCAATGTCTATTATAAAAGGTTGTTTCCGATCATATCTAGGCATTTGCTAGGTCTATTTAACTCATTTATGGAGGGAAACCCAATCCCACCATCAATGACCCAAGCCAACCTCGCCATAATCCACAAAGAGGGCAGGGACCCGCTGCTCTGTGGGAGTTATCAGCCAATCTCCCTATTAAATAACAACCTCAAATTATATAGTAACATTTTAGCAAATAGATTGAACCCAATTTTACCCAGATTAATACATAACGATCAAGTGGGGTTTGTCTCAGGTAGGCAGGCCTCAGACAATACCCGCAAGATCATAAATATAGTCGACCATGCCCACCTCACAGCTACCAAAGCGGTTCTGCTGAGTTTTGACGCAGAGAAGGCGTTCGATAGAATTGATTGACTATTCCTTGATATAACAATGCAAAAATTCGGCTTCAAAGATACATATCTAGAGGGAGTCCGAGCACTATATTGCAGCCCCTCTGCGGTGGTCAAACTCCCAGGGGGAACCGCAAAGAAATTCGAAATAAAAAATGGAACAAGACAGGGGTGCCCCTTGTCCCCCCTTCTCTTCGCTCTAACAATCGAACCTCTAGCATCCAAAATACGAGACAATATAAACATTCAGGGCGTACTAATTGGTGAATTTTTTTTATAAAGTCTCGTTATTTGCAGACGATATTATCTTAACTTTAACGCAACCTCAGACGTCCCTCCCCAATCTTCATAAAGAATTAGCGGAATTTGGCAAATTATCAGGCTACAAAATTAACAGTGACAAATCAGAAGCCCTAAACCTGTCAGAGCCAGAGATGCAATTATTGAGACTAAATTTCAATTATAGATGGAGCCCTTCATACATTAAATACTTAGGAGTGAATGTATCAAGGAACTACTGCTCCCTTTATCATAATAACTACCCAAACCTTTTTAGGAAAATTAAAAAAGATCTGGATAAGTGGGAAGGATACCAGATCTCATGGATCGGGAGAATGATCTCAGTTAAAATGAATATACCAGATTATTATTTTATTTTCAAACGCTCCCAGTCCATATCCCTGGCTCTGAACTAAAAAATATTCAAAACAAAATCTTCCATTTTATTTGGCAGGGTAATAAACCCAGAGTAGCAAGATCGGTTCTCTTGTCGCCCAGAGCTATGGGGGGGGGGGGGGGGGCATGGGAGTCCCGGATGTCTCAAAATACTACCAAGCAGCCCAATTAAGACAGACGGTCTCGGTGGAACTCGGACCCAGACCAGCTCTGCTGGCTAGCAATTGAATTTCAATACTCCAGAATGCGTTCTCTACCAGCTTACCTGTGGTGTGGGGATAGAGGGACTGATATGGCGCCTAAATATTAACTGGGTGCGATGAGACACACATGGGGAATATGGCTAAAAGCAAAAACTAAATTCCAGCTCTCCTCAACCAGCTCACAGCTCATCCCAATATTCAACAACCCCCCAGGGTGTGGAACTAACAATTTGACCTATTTAAATCACTTGGGATCAGAGCGGTCGCCGACCTGTTGAGCGATGGAAAGTTCCTGAGTTTCCAGGATTTATGCACCAAATTCAATGCACCTGAACTAGACGCATTAAAATTTCTCCAAATTCGACACTTCTTACAAAAAATGTCCCTAACGTTGAAATTTCCCCCTCTCACAAAATTTGAAAAACTGTGCCGGGAAGGGGCACATCAAAAAGGTCAAATAACACAAATATACGCCGGAATGGAGAAGCCACCGCACACGATTACATGCTCATATGGGCAGCGAAATTGAACATGGTTATTGACGGAGAGGACTGGGAAGAAATATGGGACTCGGCCTCAGGAACTTCCATATGTACCACAGTGAAGGAAAATATATATAAAATAATGTATCACTGGTATCTTACCCCAGTGAGACTGAAACAAATATACCCTCTGGCCTCAGATTTATGCTGGAGAGGCTGTGGACAAAGAGGGGACATGGCCCATATCTGGTGGCTATGTCGAGAGATTTGAAAATTTTGGCTTAAAATATAAGATTTGATAAAAGAGGTCACAGACCTCACAATTCCCTTTGACCCATTGACCTTCATATTGGGCAGACCGATAGAGGAAATTGATCGTCCTGTATGGAAATGAATCTCCTTAGTTCTCACAGCAGCGAGATGCTCAGTTGCATCTCAGTTGCATCTCAGTTGCTCAGATGCTCTCATGGAAGAAGGTAATGCCCCCCACGAAAAAAATGATGAAGAAAAGCATCAACGAGGTCATGACAATGGAAAAACTCACGGCCTTCCTTAAAAGGTCGACAGAAAATTTCTATAAAATCTGGGAGCCCTGGTCACTCACTGAACCAAACTAAAAAGTATCGAATTAAGCTACCCGTATGCGGAAGAGCCGTGGAGTTGAGTTGGGGGAGTCCGGCCGACCGAGGGGAGGGTGGGTGTCACCCCATCTCCCCCCCCCTGTGCCCCAACCCCCAACCACCACCCCCCCCCCCTTTCACTCTTTTTCTGCCCCGCTCTAGGCCCTCGGACCATAATGTGGGCTTTTCAAAAATGCGTTGTTTGTAATAGCAAAGCAACAGGCTTCGATTACAAGCTTGAAAAGCCTGCCCGCCAGAGACTAAGTCCAGGATTTTAGGCCCAAATTCTCAGAAACAAACGTTGAGGTCGCGGCTGGATTTGATGCCAATTTGAGTTCCAGAAGATTTGGGCTGACTCGCGGTCAGGATGGACCAAGGTTTCAGAAGAGAACGTAGCGAGGGCGCATGGAATTTTATGCCGATTTTGGTTCCAGGGGAATCTGGGCTAAGTCCTTATCAGGGTAAAAAGCTCCCAAAGAGTCCCCTGCACTAGGAAAATCTAGTTTTCAACCTCAGCCCCAAAGTAAGTGTCTTTCCGCCTGTATGTTTCATTGCGTGTAAGCGAATTTGTGCCGAATAAATTACAATTTATTTCTCTACCTTGTTTTGCTCAATGAAGGATCCGGTAAAAAGGTGTAAATAACCTCCCGTGACAAATGGGGCACTTCGGAGCCTGAAGGATATGGCAGCATAAAGTTTGAGCTCCGAGGCACATGGGCAATGAAGCAAATCTAAGCTAGTAAAAGCATCAATTTTTGCCATCAAAAGGATGTAGATACTACGCTGAAGCCTTAATATGCCTCCAAAAGACACAAAACAATCTGGGAAACTTCTTTCACTTCCAGGAAAGCTCCCGCAGCACTCGTGCAGGAGGCCTAACGCCACGTGCAGGCTCTTACTCGGAGGGCGAAGAAGAGGAGATGCCAGGCCTTGACCCTAATAGTACAAAATGGGATATAGCGGACTTATTTAACAACCTGAAAGGGAGGGAGGGGCACATCACAAACACGGCTTAGGTACCGCAGGGTGCCTTCTCTCAGGGAGTAGAAGAAATTATTTTTGCCCATTATTTAGACTCTAAACACACTAAGGCGGAAGGTCATTGTGAGTCAGATGGGCTCAATACTGCTTTGAGATAGTGTGTAAACTCTGTTATATTGTTGAGATGGTCACGGTATTTTCACAATTAACACACATGTAATGACATACTACTCTTGCAGCCAAGTCCAGCGGACGCTAGCGGTTCCTAACATGGGGACAGCTGATTGCTGCAGGGAGAAGCAGAACAAGTAGCCCATAATATCCAGAATGAATTCCTGTCGTGACAGGTCACTCTGCGCGTATGCTGATAGGCCGAGACGGCGTTTGCAGGGAGCTCTGCGGTGGCAACATCTCTGCGGTGGCGTGCTCCGGACCCTCATACGTTCCCCGCAGAACCCTCTTGTGGCTTCAGTGTAAGTCTCCGTCTCCCCCTTTCAGCCTCAGGCAGTTGTTCAGCTACCATTTTAGCTTAATTCTGGGTACATGCGCCCCGTTTTTCTGAACATTCATGTCTTATTAATTTTTTCATTTGTTATGTTGTTTATAGATCTAGTCTAATTAGATACATTTTATTTTTGATGAGGTTTCTGTTTATTGTTTATTGTTACTTAAACCCGGATCTATAGCTTATGTGTACTGAGGTGGGGTTGGATCCCCTCAGTTATTTTTTGTTTTATTAATAAATATTTTACATCATTTTAATCCCTGGTGCGCATTGTGTGCATTTTTCTTCTATAGCAAACGATGAAATGGAATATTGAGATGATCATTTAGCTTCAGTACCTGGTGGCAATGAGAGGGTACGTATGCAAAGGGTTGAACCAGGCTTCCTTCATGCGGGGCATGCTGTCATACATCAACAGGTCCTTCTCAGTCAGGACTATGAGCACAGGCTTCCAATGCTTCTCATTCTCCCCCGGAACCTGAAAAACAGAACTGTGATTAGACAGAGTACAACAATATGTTACAATAAAATGCTCTAACCTAAGTGGATGTAGCCAACGTTATTGAACCTGCTATCGCACGATAACGCAGGCTGGCACGAGTTTTAACACGTTATTGTCCGATTTGCAATGTTATATAATGGAGCCACGAGTTGCAAAATTGTGCGAGTTGCACTTACTGTAGGATCTCATTCTATATAAGCGGCCGTTCGTGCCATTACCGCCAATGGGGATTTTTGGACCAAAATGAGCCCAATGCATTGCACTTCTGTTGTAAAAGTGACACACAGAAGAGCCTTGGAGCGCCAATGTGTAAAACCCATTTAGATGTGTTGTGTGCCGTGTGCGGCAACTTTTGGTTCGCTAACAAAAACTTACCTTAGGGGGTGGAGTTAGAGGCGGAGTTTGGATATTGTCGGAGGCACACATACGCAAATTAAATGTATAAAAAAATTTGCAAATCATGTGCCCCTTTTGTGTGTCATAAATGCGGCACAATTGTCCATCAACTTGTTCTTGGGGCACAAGACAAAAGGCAAAGACGAAAACAATCCTTTATGCAAGGGATCTCCACTCCAGTCCTCAAGATCCCCCAACCGGTCAGGTATTAACGATATCCCTGCTTGAGTACAGGTGGCTCAGTCTTCAACTAAGCCACCCCGATTGTGCCACCTGTGCTAAAGCAGGAATTTCCTGAAAACCTGACCTGTTGGCGGGTCTTGAGGACTGGAATTGAGAACCCCTGCCTTAATGCGTTCATGTGAATGAACTTGACGCACACCATATGAAGAATAAGAAAACGTGAGCCAAATGTGAGAGCATAAATAATTCATCCCCAACATGTGCGGCTAAGGATTGTAGGTGAGAAGTAGCTTTTTGGATGCAATGCACTTTTTCAATCCCTTTTCAAAAGACAACTCTTTTATACATGGCATCCGTAAGCATCGGGAATAGGAGGCTTATGATAAAGTGACAATAAGTGAAAGTGCTGCTACAAATCAGCTCATATTCACAGTTTATCAAGAGTTACAGTCAAGGTCTGTTCATCTGGATGAGAAATGTCAAGTATATTGAAGCATAAAAGTGCCACAGAACCCAGGCATATCCTGATTGCTGTTTGTAATGTAGCACCGAACCCAGCCCCTCGTCATGCTGGTAATTTCCAGTACGAGTACACACTGTGATTAACCGCAAAGAGAAACTGCCAACATCTCCCACACAAGAAGGAAACGACTCTAGCAATGCATATCCACCTAAACCTTTTGCTTTTAACCCCGCGCTGCCTAACAGATAGATCACTAACCCTGTTTTTATGCTCATGAATCCTGCCTCGCACCCGTCTCCCCTACAATCTATCCTAAACGCTGCTGCCAGAATCACTCTACTCTTTCCTAAATCTGTCTCCGCGTCTCCCCTCCTGAAATCCCTCTCCTGGCTTCCTATCAAATCCTGTATCACACATTCAATTCTCCTCCTCACTTTTAAAGCTTTACACTCTTCTGCTCCTCCTTACATCTCAGCCCTAATTTCTCGTTATGCACCATCCCGACTCTTGTGTTCTGCTCAAGGATGTCTTCTCTCTACCCCTATTGTATCTAAAGCCCTCCCACGCCTTAAACCTTTCTCACTTTCTGCCCCTCACCTCTGGAATGCCCTATCCCTCAATACCCGACTAGCACCCTCTCTATCCACCTTTAAAGCTGCAGTTCAGTCTTTTTTATTTTTTTATTTTTTTACTTCAATAGTTTCATGTGTGCAATCTCTAATCACCTAAAGAACTGTATAGCTGTCAGTCAATTCGTTCTCCATGTATTGATAGGTCGAAATTTGGGGACATAATTAGTGAAGGGATCTGTTTATATTCTGCTTGTCTGTCATTGGAAGCTCATGAATATTCATGAGCACTCCTGCACTGACATGTGCTAGAGGGAGGGCAGGGCTGACAAAGGGGTGTGCCAGAGCTTGTGACAGGACATGAAGGGGCAGTGCCTTAGCAAATGGCTGTTAGAATAGAATTCAAGAAAATTGGTCTTTCAAAGTTGTTTTTTTAAAAACAGAAAATGCTAAAAGTATTTTTTCTTACTACAGAACTGATTTATTAAATAAAACACACATGCAGGATATTGACTGAACTGCAGCTTTAAGGAAGCATACGAGTAGCTCTATGAGTGATAGTTTTTCACCGCATACATAAACATTGGCCCCTTGCAGACACGCTTATCAGAACGCCCTCCTACTGTCTCTGTACGTTCTTCCTACCTACCAATTAAATTGTAAGCTCTTCGGAGCAGGGACTCCCAATTCAAAATGTTACTGTTATGTCTGAAGCACTTCTCCCCTTTATGTGTTATTTATATTATTTGTCATTTATATGATGGTCGCGTGTATTACTGCAGTGACGCGCTATGTACATTAATGGCGCTATATAAATAAAAACATACAATACAATCAACGTTACACTCTGTAAATGGAGCTGAAATCAACTCCAAGATGGACATGCACTGTATCAATGTGCAACTTTGGTGCAACTCTTGGGCAAAACATTGCACCAGATGTATACATTTCAGTTATTGAATAAGGTTTTTCTCTATAATATATAGGGTGCACTTGTTTAGTCCAACGTTTCATTATATTTGTACCGTAGATACTCAGATCTCAGTATCTACATCTAATAGGATGATGTGCAATTGTTAGAGTAGCTAATGTGAAGGAGGCTTGGAGCTGAACCATGGACTTCTGATGTCTGGGAACCCGGGTCCCGAAATGTTTGAGTTTTCTCATGCTTGAGTTTGACACAACAAACTACAAAGATCACTAGTTGCTAAATAAATGTTGCATCTTTCTGCTGGCTGTGCAGCATTGAGCGTGACAAAGAGAGACGTTCTGCCCGGCGGGAAATATTCTTCCAAACCCGGACAAAAGGAGTAATATCTTGGAATGGGGGGAATGGCGGATCAACTCAGGGGGATCCCCCGGTTTGGGTCATTAAAACTCCCCCCCCCCCAAAAAAAGAAAATGGCCAGTGCGGACTGCTGCTTTAAATTGTTTTCGCTTTAATATGTGCATCAATACAATCCACACAATGATAAGTAATTAGCTAAATTGCCGATCGATCCGTTCTCCTGTAATCGATCGGCGAAGATTCGGCTCGGGGGTTCACTAAATGGCTATCAGTGCAGCAGAAGAGGACCAAAGATGCAAAGTTCCTTGATCAGGCGGTCACTAGAATTGGTGCACTACTAGAGGGAGGGCAGGGATCAAAAAGGGGTGTGCCAGAGCCTGTTTCAGAAGAGGAAGTGACTTTGTAAACAGGGTTACCACCTTCTACTGAAGGCCAACCCGGAGAACAATGTTAAAAAAAATTCTCCTACTTGGTGCGCGCGTGGTGCGGCGGCATTGCCCGGCATACTCCTGCAATTTTCCCTCCAACTGCAGTGGACAGGCTACGCGATGTCAAATGATGCCGCGTTACCATGGCAACCGGATGCTACATGACGTTATGATGCTATACGGCATTAATTTGCCATGACAATGTGACGCCGCGTCCCATTGCCATGGCAACGTGGCGTCATTGGACGCCGCGCAGCCATGTTCACTGCAGTTGGAGGGGAAATTGCCGCACCCGGAGATTCACAAGCTAAACACGTAGCCCGGAGGTAAGTGCCCAAAACCCAGAGTCTCTGGGTCAAACCCGGAGAAATGGCAACCTTGTTTGTAAATGGTTGCTATAGAAACAAAAAATGCTTGTTACATTATAATACATTAAAAATGTCATTCAGTTGTTTAAAAAAAATGCTACAAGTATTTTCTCATAGTACAGAACTGATTTATTAAAAAAACAACAAAAAAAACAAACACGTAAGATATTGCTTGGTCTGCAGTTTTAAAGGGCTTGTGACACTTAATGGAAACTGCACAAATGCTAAGGTTTCAAACGAAAATATTTGCTGAGCAATACATTGCAGGCTTCCCAGCAGTGTATGGTTAACCAGGATTCTCTAGTTGGTAAAATGAGTAGACTTCAAGGGGATTAATCAAACTATTTGCAGGATATACATGAGAAAAACTAGACTCCATGCGATCTTAATCCATTACTGCAGGGATTCTCAACTCCAGTCCTCAGGTTCCCCCAACAGGCCACGTTTTCAAGATATCCCTGCTTCAGCGCAGGTGGTTAAATCAGTGGCTCAGTCTTCGACGAAGACTGAGCCACTGATTGAGCCACCTGTGCTGATACAGAGATAAGCTGAAAACCTGACCTGTTGGGGGGGGGGGGGGCGTCTTCAGGACAGGAGTTGAGAACCCCCGAGTCCTGTAATATTCACAGTATAGTGCGATATGAGAACATGGATTTCACAAGTTCGTTCCTAGTTGTTTCACTCACTTAAGAGTCTCGGCTTTAATATTCAGAGCATCATCCCACCTTTTTATTTCACTATTATTACGGGGGCATAGGATTAAAAAAAAAAAAGAAAAGAGCATTGCGTGGGAACGGAAGGTTAATAAAAGCAGTAGACTATAAACAGTACCTGTGAGTGAGACTTTCAGCTGTGAGCGAGATGTTACAAGTAATGTAACCTTATATAGTGCTGCTACAGTATTGCACGCTGCATTGATTATAGCAGAACACAACATGGTCTGTTTATTAAACTGTGATACCGGATGTTTTCCCGAGGAATTGCATCTTGGCGTATCCATTAAGGCCGTATCGCATGTCCAAACTGTGTGAAAATGACTTTTATCGTATGGTTCCAGCTGTGCAATTCTGACTGATAAAATGTTATATGCAAAAGAGGCAAACACACAACATTACACATTCACAGGCTATACATTAAGGTGCAAGTTTGCAGAGTGCTGGGAAAGGCTCGGACAGAAATCCCGTCTCCGTCAGCTAGGCGAAATGAAGGCCTTTGCTAGAGAGCCCTATTTCGCCTACCTGAGGGAGACAAGATTGCCAACTACTGTAAGGTTGCGTCCATACAGGGGCAGGACGCGCGGACGCGTCCGCACGCTGAGCGTTCAGACTGCCTAAAGGCAGTGATCGCGTCTATACAGCGTGCGGGCGAATGCGCGCGGAAGGGGGTGCGTGATGCGTGTGAAATCAGTCAAAACTGATTTCTCGCGCGATAGGGCGGTCATGTGAGCGGTTCACCCAATGAGGGTGAACCAGCTGCGTGACGTCAATGGCCCGCCCTTAGACACGCCCCGGACGGCGGGAAGCACCCGCTTTCCCTCAGCCTCCGTGCGCCTCCGTACGGCTGCAGTGTCCATGGACGCAGCCTTAGAGTTTCCGGTTGATGTTATCAAATTTGGGTGCAAAGTGCTCAAATAAGATATGAAAGTGTATGATTTTTATGCATAGATAATTCTTAACGAAAACAACCATTTTCTGTGCCATTTTGCATTGGCAAATAAAACCCCAATTAGCTTCTCGGTCATAGAATTTAGAATGTAATGTGTTAATGTGCTTATCACACCAGCTCACAGAGTCAGTACAGCTGGCTATATTGAAGAATATACACGCATGTATATCGAAGACCGACACTTTACCAGGGCCGGTAGTTTCTGGCGGCAAAAATGAAATGTGTGTGGGCGAGCCGTTCGTGAGGGTGAGTCGTCCAGGTGGGAGTGAGGGGGTGAGGTTTGAGGGTAAGTTGTGTAGGCGGCTTGAGGGTCAGTCGTGCGGGCAGGAGTGAGGGAGAGCTGTGCATGCAGGAGTGGGAGTGAGTCACGCAGGCAGGAGTGAGTGAATGGTACAGGCGGGAGTGAGGGTTAATGGTACAGGCAGGAGTGAGGGTGAGTCGCACAGGCAGGAGAGTGAATAGTACAGGCGGGAGTGAGGGTGAATGTACAGGTGGGAGTGGGAGTGAATCGTGCAGGCAAGAGTGAGTGTGAATGGTACAGTAAACGTGGGAGTGAGCGTGAGTCGTGCAGGCTGGGGTGAGGGTGAATGGTACAGGCGGGAGTGACGGTGAATGTACAGGTGGGAGTGAGAGTGAGTCGCACAGGCGGGAGTGAGGGTGAATGTACTGGTGGGAGTGAGAGTGAGTCGCATAGGCGGGAGTTAGGGTGAATGTACAGGTGGGAGTGAGGGTGAATGTACAGGCAGGAGTGAGAATGAGCCGCACAGGTAGGAGTGAGGGTGAGAGTTACAGGCGGGAGTGTGTCACACAGGCAGGAGTGAGGGTGAGTGGTACAGGCGGGAGTGTGTCACACAGGCAGGAGTGAGAGTTAGTCGCGCAGGCAGGAGAGAGGGTGAGTGGTACAGGCGGGTGTAAGGTTGTGCGTGCAAGTTGTTTCGGCGGCGGGGAGGGACAGCGTCCGTGAGCGTTTGCATTGGGCAGCCAAACACAAGTGCCATCAGCCCTGACTTTAACCACTACGCCACACTTCCTCATTAGATGAGTTTACTTTCGCTTTTCAGCGCAACATCAAAGAAACACTGTCAGTAATATATGTTAAAATAAGTGATCACGAAACAGACACAACACTGGGTTCTTTTCATGTACAGAAACCTTTATTTATTTTTTAGCCAGCCTAGATATTATAATCTTTATTAGCTTTCAGGAGCGCTAAAGGTCCCTCCCTTCTGTTACTGACGGTGTGCACACAACATTGATGTTATTTGAAGATGGGTTCCCTGTCAATTTTATCATGCAACATTATCTACCAATGTTTTATTGTTGGGATCTAATGTAAGGCCCCATACTCTGCGATGTAATAATAGGTTTGACTACCAGAAATGAACTCTACAAGGAAATCAAACAGTACAAAGACACGCTGCTCCTACGGCTGCCATCTGGCTCTGGAATACAGAAATAACCTTAGTCGTTTTGATTTACACATTGAGATGGAAGACTTTACAAAGCCAGATCTGGCTCAAACAAACACTGCCAGCATTAGCTTTACCAGACACCCTGAGTCTAATCACTGTGCTTCCCACTACCTTCCTTCCCCCCTTTTAATGCCCCAGTCCCGTCTAAATGGCCTATCACAGTGGTGCGCAAAGTGGGGGGCGGGAGATTTTTCTGGGGGGGCGCTGGCCGTTGCAGGGGCCCCACGCTCTTCCCCGAGGCATTAAAGTTAAATGCCGGGGGATCGCGTGAGGCCTCTGCAACGCTATTACTTACCTCGACTCTGCCGGTGTCACTCATGTCCATGGCAACAGCAAATTACGCTGCAGGGTCATGTGACATGACACGCTTCAAATGACGCTGCGGGTCACGTGACGCCGCATCAAGGTAAGCGTGGGCGCGAGCACCAGCGGAGGGAAGGCAGGGGGGCACAGCTGCAAAAGTTTGCGCTCCCCTGGCTTATCAAATGCTTCATGCACTTTGTATGCTTCATCCAGATCACATACTTCATTGTGAAACCCTTCTACACATTTATGCTTTGCAGAAATATTGATGTAAATAAATGTTTTTTGGCCCCACATGAATGTGGTAAAGTGCGATAAGCTGATTATTGAAACTAATTCATCAGTATTCAGTCAAAAAGTATTTTAACGTGTTCAATAAATACTTATCACACGGAAACATGGTACAGGTTCCCTTTATTTTTCTCTTGCAAACAGAAGTATTCTTAATTTAACCCCTACTTAATGACCTCAGACTAACCTCTTAATGCTGGGGAGGGGGTGGGGCGGGGAGGGGCCTGAGTTCTACTCCCCGTCCTCGTGTTCTCACTAGCTGAGCATGTGGCCCTAGGTCAGACAATAGGACACAACACCGGGATATGTATAACCAAATAAATGTCTTTATATTCAACCCCAACAATATAACCATCAGTGTGATCCTCAGGGTGAGGGTCACATACATACAATTAAACTTATAACAAAACGCTGCGCAGTTGTGTGTGCCCTGGTGTATATATATCATAGACGCCCCCCGGTCCTGCAGTTTAATGCTTGCATAAATGTTGGAGCTCTTAGAATAATAGGGTACCATAGCTAGGGTGACCATTCATCCCGGTTTTGCCGGGACAGTTCCGGTTTTTCGTGTGCTGTACCGGTTGCTGGACTGTCCCGGGAATGTCCCGTTTTTTTTGTGTCGGTGGTGGTGCGCGGGGCGGCGGCGGGGAGGAAGAGGATGCAGAGCAGCCCGGCAAGTATTTTTTCTTACTGCCAGGGGTTGGGCTTCTGCAGAAACGTGCCGGGCCGCAGGGGATTGGATGGAGTATGCCGGGGGGCGGGGCTTTGGCTCACCCCGGCTTTCCCTCCCCGGCACTCTGGCCCTCCCTCTGACTCCTCGGCAACCCGGCTCTCTCCCTCACTCCCCCGGTTCTCTCCCTCACTCCCCCGGCACCCCCCCCGGCAACCCGTCTTTCTCCCTCACTCCCCCGGCTCCCCCCCTCACTCCCCCGGCAACCCGGCTCTCTCCTTCAATCCCCCGGCACCCCCCTCACTCCCCTGGCAACCCGGCTCTCTCCTTCAATCCCCCGGCACCCCCCCGGCAACCCGGCTCTCTCCTTCAATCCCCGGCACCCCCCTCACTCCCCCGACAACCCGGCTCTCTCCTTCAATCCCGCGGCACCCCCCCTCACTCCCCCGGCAACCCAGCTCTCTCCTTCAATCCCCCGGCACCCCCCCCCCCTGACTCCCCCGGCAACCCGGCTCTCTCCCTCACTCCCCTGGCTCCCCCCCTCCCTCCCCTGGCACCCCGGCTCCCTCCCTCCTCCCTCAGGGCCCGCTCACAGCCTGCTGCCTCCGCCGCACCCGCAGCCGCCGCAGGTAGGCATATGGGGGGCTTGGGGGGAGAGGGAGATGCTGAGGGGGGGGAGAGATGGAACATGCGGGGGGAGAGATTGAAGTGGGGGGGGGAGAGGGAGATGCGGGGGGGGGGGGAGAGGGAGATGCTGGGGGGAGAGAGGGAGATGCTGCGGGGGGGGGGGAGAGAGGGAGATGCTTCGGGGGGGAGAGATGGAAGAAGCGGGAGGAGAGATGGAAGTGGGGGGGGAGAGGCTGCTTCTGCTGTAAACGCTGCTTGCATGAGAGTGTGTGTGTGAGTGTGACTGTGTGTGTGTGTGAGTGTGAGAGTGTGTGTGTGAGAGTGTGACAGTGTGTGTGAGTGTGACAGTGTGTGTGTGTGACAGTGTGTGTGTGTGTGTGTGTGTGTGTGTGTGTGTGTGTGTGTGTGTGTGTGTGTGTGTGTGTGTGTGTGTGTGTGTGTGTGTGACAGTGTGTGTGTGTGTGAGAGAGAGTGTGACTGTGTGTGTGTGAGAGTGACAGTGTGTGCATGTGAGAGTGTGACGGTGTGTGCAAGAGTGCGAGAGTGCGAGAGTGCGACGGTGTGTGCGAGAGTGTGAGGTGTGACGGTGTGTGCGAGAGTGTGACGGTGTGTGCGAGAGTGTGACGGTGTGTGCGACTGTGTGACGGTGTGTGCGAGTGACAGTGTGAGAGAGTGAGTGTGGGAGAGGGAGAGGGGGGGAGAGGGAGAGAGGGAGAGAGGGAGAGAGGAGGAGGGGGAGGGGGGAGGAGGGAGAGGGGGGGGGAGAGAGAGGAGGGGGGAGAGGGAGAGTCAGAGAGAGGGGGAGAGAGGGGGGATAGAGAGAGGGGGGAGAGAGAGGGGAGAGAAAGAGGGGGGGAGGGAGAGAGAGAGAGAATGAGGAGGAGGAGAGGGGAGTAGAGAGAGGAAGGGGGAGAGAGAGGGGGACGGGGAGAGAGAGGGAAAGGGGGAGAGAGAGGGGGAGGGGGAGAGGGGGGGAGAGAAGGAGGGGGACAGATCGATCCATGGGGGGGTGATGTGAGATGCAGGGGGGGGGTGATGTGAGATGTAGGGGGGGGGGGTGATGTGAGATGTAGGGGGGATGTTTAAACCAAAATCATTACAAAATATATACACAGTTTATTCAAAAGTATGAGTTAATTATTATTTATTACCCCCACTGCTTTACACGTCTATTTTGTGATTTACCCGTCGAACATGTCATCCAGATAGGGGTTCCCCAAAATGTAACGAAATACTTAAAGGGTTCCTCCAAACAAAAAAGGTTGGGAATCACTGCTCTATACACACAAACACACACTGCAGCCCCCACCTCTATACACACAAACACACTGCAGCCCCCACCTCTATACACACAAACACCCACTGCAGGGCCTACCTCTGTATACAGAAACACACACTACAGGGCCCACCTCTGTATACAGAAACACACACTGCAGCCAGGGTTGCCACCTTCCATTGAAGGCTAACGCGGAGATAACATTTTTTAGATCTATTTATTATATATTTATTTATCTTGCCTTTGGCTGTATCCTCCCCTCCAAATTCCGTCAACATGGCTGCGCGACGTCACGTTATACACATTGCCATAACAACGAGCCGCTCCGTGACGTCACGCGGCATCAAGTTGACATGACAATGCGATGCATTATGGTGACGAGGCATCACGTGATGCCACATTGTCATGGCAACATGTCACCGCCTGACGTTAGTGTCTTGTTGTCATGGCAACGGGGGGGGGGGGAGCGTGACGTGATGTACATTGTTTTATAAATAATGTTTTAAAGTGTCCCGGTTTTTCATTTTGAAAATCTGGCCACCCTAACCATAGCAGACCTGTCTCTCCACAGTTGCCCTCAATCTCCTTTGCTGTAATGAAGATCTCCTCTGCTCCTACTCACAGCTCCCTTGGGCCTCGGACATGGTGCCGCAGACCATGCAGACGCGTCCGCACGCTGAGCGAACAGACTGCCTTAAAGCAGTGTTTGCGTCTATGCGGCGTGTGGGCGCGGAAGTGGGCTCGCGTTACACAAGAAATCAGTTGAAACTGATTTCTTGGTGCGACATGCCGGTCGCGTCACTGTCACGCCCCTAGACACGCCCACGGACGGCACGCGTACCACGGCCAGGGAAAGCACCCGCTTTCCCTCAGCCTCCCAGCAGCTGAATTTACCATGTCCACAGCCTACGGCCGCGTCCATACTGAGCGCGACCAAACACATTGAGGTCTGTGCTCACGTCCACAGTGCGCGCACACGTGAGTGTTGGCGTGGCTATTTTTTCACCTCTGAGCACCCCTCCACCTTTGCACTCCTTTCCTTTCAATGGCTGTCCTGAACATGTCCCTGTCCCAGCAGCTGAGGCTTCTGGGAGTGGTAGTCCAACTGCTGCTGTATTGTTATTGTCTCTCTCTCCCAGCAGTACACATCAGAGAATAACACAGACAGGAATAGCCACTGTATGTTTTCAGAACTGTCACCTGTTTGAATAAAAGGAAAGTTCTCTCCTTCTTGCTACTGCTGCTGCTGTGTTCTGTCAAGGAGTTACATTAATAAATCTTTAGCATGAACTGATGGCATGAAAAGGTGATAAATGTATAGCCATGGCTGGTCCAGACTATCTTTCTGCCCTCCTGTCACGTACGTTCTAATAGATACACACAGTGACAGGCTACCCTGTGGGCTTCCCCCCCCCCCCTCACTCAGCCTCCCTGAGTGGCAGGAGAGAGGTGACATTGGGTCTGTGTTGCAGCCAATCATGGTGCAGACCTGGCGCCCTCCCCTTTCTGCATTAGGGAGGATGCACTCTAAATTATAGAGAGAATGTTTTTCAGCCGGGGAAGAGAGAGGAGTTCACCCCCGCCCTTCGTGGGGCAGGGACATGCTTGCAGTCCCTCCTGGTGCTGCTCGCAGCCGAGATCTGTGCAATATTACCCGCTGGCCCGCACCATCCAGAGATCTGGGACCCATTCTCCACTATGATGAATACGCTGTGATAACCCCTGCAGTGGCTGCACCAATAAAGATCCTTTTTATATACTTCTACCTAAGTAGCAGACTATTGGGCAGAGGTATGGGAGAAAAGACTGTCATGGCGGGGACTGCCTCCAGCTCTGCCGGAGCCTACTGTGACTGGAGGCGCTGTCACCGATAAGGAGAAATTGAGGATCACCAAAAGCCTGTCCTGTTCCCTATAACATCACAGAAGCTCATCTCTCCTGGACCCTCACAGGTAACCAGCACCACACGGACCTGTAGCTTAGACAAAATCTCCCAGGGTGAAGCAGTGCTACAAATGTCTCATGTATGACCGAACAAAAAGTAAAAACTAGGTGATTCTCTTTAAGTATACAGTACATACTTAAAATATTTTTTTATGGTGTAACACATGTTCCCCCACCCTCTGGGAGATTTCACTGCTACCCAGTGTGGTGTGGTGCATACCTGCTGGCTCACAGTTGATCTGATTCTCCTGCAGTGTTGTGGAGGAGAACAGGACAGGCTTCTGGGACAGTAACTGATTCTTTCTCACGGTGACAGCGCCTCCATCTCTTGCAGGCCCCAGGGATGTGGGGACAATCTCTACAGGAGAACTTACTTCCCCTCTCCCTGGTAGATTGCAGTCTCAGGCAGGAAGATATATTTGAACAGGATCACTTTATTTGTACACACTGCAGACGGTCAGCATACACAGCTCACACAGTGGGTACAGGCAGTTCCTGGGGCTTCACCCTCAGGATGTAACCTGGACCTCCACTCCAGGCCAAGGGGCCCTGAAGCAGTCCTTGCTCTTCTCTTACTCACTGGTGGAGTAAGGGGTATAGTCTCCCATCCACTCCCCTAAGGGAGGGAATACAGATTGGCAGAGCCCTGCACAATTGTTGTGGGTAGACCAGCCTCTCTCAAGCAGGTAGAGGCACTGACTAAATTTAGCAGTGCAGCTCCTTAAGTACAAGGGAAGCAGGCAGCAGATCTGAGTCCCTGATTGGACACACACAGGCCTAGACCCACCTCATCCCCTGTGACCAGCCAAGGAAACCTGTCCTGTCTACAATGGTTTTAACCCCTGTAGTGCCAGTGAAGCCAGAAGTTCAGAACAATGTTTCGCTGATAAAATTCTAATTGAATGAGATGACTACCTAAGGCTGGGGCCATGGTACTGCAGACCGTGCGGGCTGAGCGAACAGACTCCCTTAAGGCAGTGTTCGCATCCATGCGGCGTGCAGGCGCGTCCGCGCAGAAGCAGGAGGGGGCGCGCGTTGCGTGAGAAATCAGTTAAACTTATTTCTCAGCGCGACAGACAGGTCACGTGAGCGGTTTGCCCAATGAGGGCGAACCAGCTCCGTGACGTCACTAGGAACGCCCCCCCACGGCCCCTCCACCATGGCCAGGGAAAGCACCCGCTTTTCCTCAGCCTCCGCGCGCCTCCGCACGGGAGAAGGCACCATGGCCCCATCCTTATCCTGCTTTCTAACTATAAATTGAATTTGCCCCGAACTTATTTATCATTCAATGAAAAAGTCACTAAAAGTGCATTATTCAGTACACAGGACGCACTGCGATCTGTATGCACAAGTGTGATGGAATTTGGATTCAAAAGTGGTAGCAGGGAACAGGTGAATATAATTAGGGAAGAGGACAGAGTGATTAAGGTTGCGTCCATAGAGCCTCAGCCCGCGCTCCTCCGCGCTGACGCTGAGGCTCGCCTGCCCGGTCAGCAGCGATCCCATGGGCTGGCAGGCGAGCCAGCGTGCGCGATCTGGAGGCGGGGCAGTGACGTCGCTGGGCAATAGCCCGTGACGCGCCGACGTCACGGCGCCGTGACGTTGACGCTGCTTTGCTGTGATTGGAGGTTTTCAGCCAACAGCGCGCTGAAAAACAGTTTCGGCTGTCGGCTGAGAATCCCAGCGCCTCAGCACGCCTGCGGACGCTCGCGGGAGCCCCCTCTCAAAACATCCTCATTGAGGAGGCCGGGGCTCATCGCGGAGCGTCCGCACGGCTCAGCGCTGCCTGTCCTTCCATGGACGCAGCCTTAGAAGAAGAAGCTTTCTGGATATTTGAAAGTGCTCTCACTTCTACAAAACATGCTAAAATAACATTTAGAATTTCAGCCTAATGTATTTTTACGTAATATTCTGTTTTTTTTTTTTGTAATCTTATGAAAAGAAAACTCATTGTTTCCATCTTGGTGTTTTAGACTTTTAATGGAATCTCGCTCTCATAAGTCAGACTTGTCCCATTAAAATGTAACCTTTTCTGACTAGAACAATCAAATCTCACTCATGTAGGTCCTGGGCTTTTGAAAGCGACATGTCAGGTACTGTATTTTGTTTTTTTTTATAACAATGGCTTCAACGCTGTTACTTCAAGTACTCCAATTTAACAGCTATAATCAAGAGGCAGGTGCTAATTATATTTGTTTTATTACATATACAAGTGAGAGTAATTGTACGTTTGAGGAAGAAAAGAATATATGAAAGAAATCACATTCAGGTTAAGAATTTGTGAGGTACAAAGATTATGAATAATAAAAATAAATGTACCAAGTAATCAGATATTCTGATTCTCCGAGCCAAGTTGGTTTAGTAAACTGAAAAATTAAACACATAACGCATTGACTTTGAATATCATTTTCAATTTAATTATTCATCTAAACCAGGGCTGGCCTATGCCAGTCCTCAAGGCCCACCAACAGGTCCGGTTTTAAGGATATCCCTGCTTCAGCACAGGTGTCTCAATCAGTGTCTCAGTCAATGACCCCGTGGGCCGTGACGCGTCAGATTTAAACTTGCAGACGATACCCTGCAGAGGTCTGAACCTCAGGAAGCAGGGGGCCCCCAAGCCTGATATTAATGGGGTTCAGCAACCGGAGACCCCCTGCTTCAAACCTATGTAAAAAATAGTCATTAAAAGCGTGAGAACAGCTGTAAGAGCTGCGCGGGGAGACAAAGAGTGAGACTGCTTCTCTCTGCGCAGCTCTTACAGCCTGGTGGCTGGCCCGGTTGGATTAATCCTTCTGGGAAACGTACTGCCCTCCTCCCGGCTGTGAGAGCTGTGGCCACGCTGCTGCCGTGCTCCAACCGCATTAGTCGCTCCAAATTGCGGTCACAGAAAGAGTCTACATCTGTTAAAGACAAACTGTTGCCTTCTCTTGAACACTGACATTTGGCATTGAAGTATTGAAGCCCAGATTTACTAAACAGTGTTAAACCAGTGAACATAGCACTACTTTAACAGAAACGTGACCAGCCTTTTTTTCTCTTAACTATATTTTCACTACGCTTATCGTATTCAGAAATAACTCCCAGGAAACAATTTATTTGAATATGGTTTAACCGCATAGGTGGGCAACCTATTTTTCAATGTAGCCACAGGTGTGGCAATGAGAAGGGAAATTTGTCACGCCTTGTAAAAATTGAGAAATTGGGTAGCTCAATCGGACATTTTAAACAACACACACTGTGTGAACAAGTTTATTCAAACCATGTACACTTTGACTACTCAGTTACGGCATGTACGGCAATCTAATGGGAAATTTGACAATCCTTATTTCTGACAAGTTGCAGAAACATTGGCTGAATATCTGAACTCAATGCACATCTTATCTCTGCCTCTAAATTGAATCAAGGGAGAGGGAGTGGCTCCGTGAGTTAAGACACTGACTGGCACTGAGAGTTTGAAGCAGGGGAACCTGGTTCAATTCCCAGTGTTGGTTCCTTATGCCCTTGGGCAAGTCACTTTATCTCCCTGTGCCTCGGGCACCAAAAACATAGATTGTAAGCTCCACGGGGCAGGGACCTGTGCCAGCAAAATGTCCCTGTAAAGCACTACGTAAAACTAGCAGCACTATACAAGAACATGCTATTATTATTTATTTTTTTATAACTTTTATTATTATTATTATCAACAATTCGAGATCTGTATTTTGACTTGATGAATCCCATCGTAGAGAACGTCGAATCACACGCCCACGTTGATCCAAAGATGGACAATAATTTCGAAATGCCCGATTTCAAATTTGGGAGTTCGTCGTCAGGCAGAATCGATTGGCGACAGGGTTGCCCACCTCGGAGTTTAACGTGATTCATTTCGTCATGGTGTGTAAGTGCGCCAATAGTAGTAGCATGTCTACACTGAAACCAGCGCCAGGTTGGCTGAGTACTATTTCAGGAAGCATTAGGATTCAATATAATCTTCCGGTCCAATATGAGCTAGTTAGGGTTGCCGGGTGGTTTCTCTAAAAATACTGGACACAATGGTGAAAGGTATGACGGGCTCGAGAAACAAACACACACACACTCACCTCTCCATGCTGTTTCCTCCTCTCCTTGGCCCCACCCCTGACACCCCCTCTAGATTGGCTGTATTACCAAGCAGCAGCCAATAAGGATGGAGGAAGCTGCCTAGCCCCCTAGCAACAGCCGTGCTCTCTCCCTGCTCAGAGAAATCCCACAGCCCCCCAAGCCAGTCAGGTTACTATGTCAGGAGAAGTAATACCGGTACACACATATGTACATGTTCAGTATTATCTCTAATTTTTTTTTTCTGGGCCGTGTCCAAATACAGGACAGTCTGGTTCAATACTGGACACCTGGCAACTTTAGAGCTAGTGTAATCGTGCAAACTGTCATTAGTGCCAAACTTATGTAATACTCAAATAACATAGCACTATTTTCAAATGTAAACTGTAGCGCAGTTTATTGTAGCCTACATAGCGCTGACAGTGTATTCAGCGCTGAACAGTACATAGCATTTTGCAGGCACCGCAAGTCCATAACCTGTAGAGCTTACACACTAATGTTGGTGCCTTAGGCACAGGGAGATAAGTGACCAGCTCAAAGTAACAAGAGAGCGGATACAGGGATTTGAACCGAGATCAAAGGCAGCGACATCCCCGCTGAGCTACTTCACTTTCAGATTGAGCCCAAATTTACTTATTTGAGTCCTATTTATATACACGGAGTACAAATGATTGGTAACCTTTTTACTGGACTAAAACATGGATGAACACAACGCTATTTTCATTAGAGAATACAGCTGCATGTAACGCCCCCCTCTAATATAGCTTAACGCCTCTCCCGCGTCTCAGGAATGGAAAACGGCATGAAGATAACAAAAGCAGGCTTCAAATGTCACATGGTATGGTGATTATCCTGGACAATGAATTAAATATGCTTAAGATGTAATTCCTACACCATGTAGATGCTATACATTTAAAGAACAAACAACACAAAACCCAGAGGGAAAAGAGAAACATATTTTTAGGAGTTCAGGGACATTGCTCTGTTTGATTTAATCTAATTACTTAAGTTTTTTTGTGTTGGGCAGGACCTGGTACTTTCTCTCCCTGTCTCTTTAATGGTCTCCCACGTGCTATGGGTGTGTTGAGATTGGTTGACATGCAGACCCCATTCAAAATCCCACTAAAGGGAATAATTAACTTTATCTGCAAAGAGACCAAAACAGCCACAATTTATTAGATTTATTTAACCAAGCCATTTATATTCATAAGTCATTTACAGAATGTTTTTTTTTCTTTTCTTATTTATGAGCTAAGTGCGACTGTCCCTTCAAATCTCAGAATGAGCTGCAGCAAATTTGAAAGCAGTCAGGCCAATCCGCTCCATGTGTGAGTCACTCTCCCAGAGAGGGTTATGGGAAATACCAATGACCCATCATTATATGACTCTGATCCAGAATGAACTGTGAATCATTGGAATTTTCCTACCAAAAGCAGCAGACACATACATGGGAATAAATGGCAAGCTGCAATCACTGGTTAGACCAATGAGCATACACTGTAGTTCATTAACCTCTATTTATACCATGTTTTACTCTTGGATGCCGCCCAGGTTTGCTAAATATTTGACCTCCCCTAGCTACAAGACATCAACTACACATTTTATAGCATTTAAAATATTTTTATGGGAGAAAACATAAGATATTTTTCTCCTTGCAGCTCAGTATGTGAAAGTATGGCAGCTACATTTAGGAAACGAATTTCACAGACTAGAAAATATTCCTTTGGCCATGCTATGGATGCTTTTTCCATATGCCAAACATTTTTCAGAAAGGATAGCAGGTGTTTCCTTTGTGTAACTGAAATATCCACATAAACACCCACGCCATATGCCCAAGTATCACCTCAGGAAGTTTATAAAGTATACTTCTAACTGAAGCACAAATAGCAACAACACATCCTACCGACCAACTTCCCAAATACCCATCCTCTGCAAAGAACTAGAACTCACAGCAGCGTATCCCACTGTTTGCTGAAGTAAATAGTTGTTTGTACTATTATTGAAGTCATGTGTTTTTGTTGTTCTGTCCTAGGCTCCCTGGGTCTCAGTGAGATTTGACAGAGAGGTGAACCCTTTGACAGACAGGTAAACCCATCTCCTTCTTCAGGCGCAGGTCCTTCTTGGATTTCTGATTAACTTTATTGTGAACATAAACCTAAATGAATAGGAACTTTGGGGATGCATAAATTAGGGGAAGGTGAAAAAACAATGCTATCACAAGGAGAGCAGTTTGGGGCAGACCACTATCAATGCTGCATGCTGAAAAGGACAGATGCAACAGCCTCTCAGCCTCTCACACCAGGAAATAAGGCAAAATATTTTTGAACCCTTTGGGTGGTCTATAGATGTAGCTGCAACGTCATGGGGTCTCTATGATGTCCCAGGACATACTTGAAAATGAGAGGTAACTCTCAATGTACTACTTCCTGGTAAAAATATTTTATAAATAAATAAATAAAATGTAGTAGCTACGGCATAATCTAATTGTTACTTTTTGTGGGCGAGATTGTGTTCCAACGCGTTCCGACTAGAAGAGGAGTAGAAGTGGACGACTCCAACTCTTCCATCATCAGGGATGGAGTGATCACATGATCGTAAGTGCCACAGGAACTGTGGTGCTCTGGTGCCGTGGCCCCTTCGGCACTCAAAGTGTTATACTATTGGAACCAGGGAGTCCTTCGGAGATGAACAGAGCAATGTATTGCTGGGCCCCGGTGGCAGTGAAGGAGTTAAGATACTAATTACACTCACCCTTTATTCCAACTATAAATAAGCAACAAGATACTTTTTTCCCTATGCAGTGATGTGTCTGAGTGTATTTGGAAGATATTAAATGGCATTAATCATCATCCTACGCTGACTTTTGGGACCATGTGCTCTAAGCAGATGTTTTATCCAGTTTTGCTTGAAATGGCTTCATTTTTTTGAATGTCCAGAACATAAAATGTTGATTCAGAATGAAAAGCATGAAACGTTTATTCATTTAGCCATCTTTCTCAATTTACCAAGCAGCAGCAGTATGTGCTGGAATATTTTGCTATTGACTGTGATTGGATTTGGTATTAAAGGAGTCATCCAAGCGTTATTTTTATTTACATTTTTTTACACAGGATTGAAGGAGGGGGTCACTGGAGCTGAACCCCACTAACTTCAGCTCTGGGGACACCCTGCTTCCAGAGATACTTACCTCTGTAGGAGGGCTGGTAGCCACTCTGGCTGAGCTAGCTGAGGTTTAAAGTTTAAAGCTTGAGCATTACATGGACCAATAGGAACCTGAACCTGGTGACATCAGGGGCATGTGAGCTTTCAAACACCACCATAATATGAACCCTGGTAGCCGAATGGCTACCAGCACCCCCTACGGAGATAAGTATCTCCGGAAGAAGGGGTCTCTGGAGATCTAGGAATCAGGTACCATTCCTGGGTAACAAAATTGTAAAAGAAAACGCTTGGATTGCCGCTTTAAAAACTGGCAGCAAAATACATTCTGTAAGTAGATTTATGTTTGGTGATGACAAACCATATGCTAGTGCTAAGCTGCCAGGGACTTTATTTACAAAGATTAGAATACATATATAGAATGCAGTACATAGAGGGTTTATTCACTCAAGAGTGGTATAAGTGCCATGTGGTAAACCCATTACTTAGCATACATGCACAGAACACAGGGGCATAGCTATAGCCTGGGCAGCCCGGGCAAAGCCTGGGGCCCGTGCTCTTGGGGGCCCGCTCTGCAAACGCCGGACGTGCATGTGCACCAGCAGCCGGCAAGTGCAGATCGCGCATGCGCACAAGCAGCCAGCATGCCGATCGCTCATGCACAACATTTTGCACGGGTACCCCCTGCATGTTTAGCTATGCCACTGACAGAACCTGAGAGCAATTATGCCATTAATACCACAGGAACCTACAACATGGGTCCTGAAGGGGTTAATGATCACTTTGCCCAAGTAGAGTGACCATTGTTGATTTGAAAGGTGGCAGCATTCCGCAGATCAGAGCACTGACAGTGAGAGACAGTAGCACAGCATATCAAATATAACCAAGACACTGACAATGAACAAAAAGCAGCCTGGAGCCCCTTGGCGACGGGGCACCTGACCTCCGGGGCTAAGATCCCACCCCCCTCCGCACCTTTGGCTTGGCCAGAACGTGCATTGCTTTTCCCCTCCCCCCTTTCCTCACCATGGTCATACCGGAGGGGGTGGGGCTAAGGATTCAAGTGAGGGAAGAGCCGGAAAAGCCGCCTGCTCCCTGCCAAGACGTTACCGCCCACCCGTCCCTTGGTTTTGTGTGATACCAAGATGGTTGAATGGTTATATTGTTATATTGTTGAGTTGTATTTTGATGTCCCCTTTTCCAACAAAGAAATTATAAAGGAAGAAATTGAAGGAAAGACTTTGATGTCTCGCATGGCTGAGGTGGGCATTCCATGGCGTGTGTTGCCATCGTCGCGGTGGCTCTTGGGGGGAGGGAAGGGGTGGTAAGTGCACATTAACCTTGCCAGTGGGGGCTCTATAGTGCAGAAAAGCTGTATGGTGGCTGGGGGAAGCACGTGGGCAGGACTCATATGTGCATGATTCTCTGGGGCCCAGTCTTGTTAAACGGCCGGGTCAGTGGGCGCCCGGCTTGGTGGGCCTTGCGGGCCATGGTTTGGGTAACATCTGGCAGGGTTGGCACTTACTAGCGTTTATTATTTGTAGAAATAACGCTGCTGCCTTTGTACCTCCAGACCTTCATTGCGTGTTTATTTATATGTGGGCTGCGGGGGAGGGAGGGAGGGGGAGCTTCCTCGCAGGCTCCCAGGGAATCTACTGTATAATCTGCATTTTTCCCTCCTTACTGTACTGACGCAGCCCCTAAACCTGTGGTTTTACTCGCCCTTTAATTCTTCGCATTTTGTTTTCAAGTGCCTTGCCCACCTAAAACTCCCACTTCAGAGGCCAATAGTTTGGCCACAAAGCTTCACCCAAAAATAAACCAGATTCGTCAGTGCTCTTTTTGATGGAAGAAAAAAAAAAATCTTTATTGAAGTTGTGATCTCCAAATATAGATAATTACACAGCCTTCTTTTACCACAATCATTCCATAAATAAGCACATTCTAACGTCCCACATGCAGAGGGATTTACACGAGCTGGATTTCTGTGGCTGCCTTGTTTTCTTATAAAAGAAAGAACATTGTTAATACTGGCAGGCAGTTCATCTCTTGGGAATTTACTACAACACTGTGTGGGGAAATGCCACAGAAAGTTCCTTTTCCCCAAGATTGCATCTTCATTTTGTAGTATTAGGATTCAGTCTATTTTTGTTTATCTCGTACATTTGTAGTGCCCTAATGTCTTACCTGGTTATATTCCTCCTTGGAGAAGGAGTGGCTCAGTGAGTAAAGACACTGAGTGGCACTGAGTTTCAAGCAGGGGAACCTGGTTCAATTCCTGGTGTCACCTCCTTGTGACCTTGGGCAAAGTGTCTTTATCACCCTGTGCCTCAGGCACCAAAAAAAACAAAGATTGTAAGCTCCACGGGGCAGGGACTGTGCCTGCAAATATGTCTCTGTAAAGCGCTGTGTAAAACTAGCAGTACTATACAAGAACATGTTATTATTATACAATTCAGCAATTATCTAAGTTGCAGAAAAAAAAAGTCAAATAATATCTACAGTACATTACAAGGCTCATTAATACTGGTGCCGTGCATTTTAACACGAAGGCAAATGTGCTTCATTAGTAGACGCCACACGAAACCCTAATATTTTCTTAAGAGGAATGCAGTGGTGGAGAAAGTGCCCTGATGCAAATCCATACGTCAGTGCTCAGTGGAGCGTACACTGTTTATATTAAACGTGAAGATAAAAACAAATCACTTAATTTTCTTCTCTTACAGGAAGCGTTTGTCATTTAGTTCTGTTAGCACAGGAGTGGCCAACTCCAGTCCTCAAGGGCCACTAACGACTGGGCCGCTGATTGAGCCACCTGTGCTGAGGCATTAAAGAAAAAAAATATTGTTCAGATCTGTAAACGTATGTGACCCGTGTGTCCTAATGAAGGGCAACAGACAGGTTGTTAACAAGGCTTACAAATGTTGGAGCTTCCTGCTTCTCTACCTGACTTCATGTGTGGCAATTTCAAATGGTCCCGTGTGGCCTTTTAAAAATCTTGTAATAAATCACACATATGGGTCATGAGTTTCCACTGTTATGAATTGAGAAAAAGAGCTCGCACACTGCTGAATGCTACTGGAGGAAATCATGCTCTAAAGCCGATTTCATCCACTATAAATGCCTACTCTCATCCTATAACACTGCCCTTTTCCTTGCCAAGCAAACCTACTTTTTTCACTCGTATGAACTCTGTCCTCGAACCTTGAATTCCTATTCACCATCTTTAACTCTCTTGTCTGCCCAACTACACCTGCACCATCTTCTACCTTCATGGCACAAGACTTTGCCACCTACTTTGCACACAAGATTAAGTCAATCAAACATGACATCTCTACATGCATCACCTACTTCCCTTCGCACACCTAAATCCACCCTCAGCTCATTTTTTGCCTGTGACCAAAGATGAGGTCTCCAAGCTCCTCAAATAATTTCACCTTACAATCTGATCCCTTGATCCTATTCCCTCACATCTCCTCTGTGGCACTCTAAACACCCAACCTAACTCACCTTTTTAACCTCCCTCTCATCTTTGGCATATTTCCTACTTCTTTTAAACATGCACTCATCAAGCCAATTCCAAAGAAACCTTCTCTTGATCAAGCCTTCCTCTCTAACTACCACTACTCTCTTTTCTCCCCTTTGCCTCCAAGCTACTTGAGTGACTTGTATACAACCGCTTGACTCACTTTACCTCCTCCAACAAACCTGCTTGACTCTTTGCAATTTGTTCCCCGTCCTCTACACTCCAGAGATAGCACTAACAAAAGTGGCCAATGACCTAATCCCAAATAAGTGTATGGATCACTTCTCCTTACTGATTCTCCTGGATTTCTCTGCAGCCATTGACACCCCCTTCTCCTGCACACTCTCCACTCCATTAGCCTCTGAGCTGCAGCCCTATCCTGGTTCACATCATACTTGTCAGCCACTCTTTCAGGGTTTCCTTGTCTGGTGTCTCCTCCTCTTCGCTACCTCTTTCTGTTGAAATACCTCCCATGTTCTAACCAATCAGTTACTGAATACTGCTATTTAAGGATCACATGTATTTTGACCAGTCACTCTTTGACAAAGTCCTACTCCTAGGACAAAACACGTCAGAGTTTTTCTTGTCATGTGTACAACCATTTTTGCACATTAAATTCTTTATTTTTCTATGAATTGCTCTTGGTGTTTTGTTTATATTCACCGGGTGGCAGTAATCCGCCACCACAGCATTTTTTCTCCTCTCCTGCCTGCAAGACTTCTCCCATCCTGCACCCTCCCTACCACGTACCACCAGACTCTTCCTGAGCTTTCAGTCATTTAAAAACTCTTTGAAAACTCACCTGGCATACCTCTAACACCCAACTCCTCCCTCCAACACCATTGGGACCAGCTGTGTGGCTGGACCAATCTCCACGCTATCTAACACCTCACATCCATACCCTCAAACCTTAATGGGATCAGCTGTGAAGCTGGACCATACTCCATTCTGAGGCATACATTGTGCCTCATTCGATTTAGATTGTACCTCTCACAAGCAGGGCCCTTGTTGCCGCTTTGTTTGCGAATGTTTGTCCTTATTTAGTATGTAACTCTGTTTATGGAATTTTCATCTCACTGTGCCCCAATTGTACCACACTGCAAAACATGTTGATGCTTTACAAATAAACAACACTAATAATGCCTTTCCTAACAACAAATTTGTGAAACTGTGAGTGAAGAATGTTTGCCAAAAAAGTTGCACTAACAAAGGCCAATATGTAAAACTTTCAATGGATCGCACCCTCCTCGACTTTGTTTGGGTTGTGGTCTGGTGTCAGTGAGGAGAGCAGATGAGACAGTACAGCATAGAGAGAAAGAGAGGAGAGAGTAAAAAAAAAAGGTAGTGTGAGAGAGACGGGTAAAACATTTTTGGGCTATTTCATTTGTATTTACTTTAATTGTAGTATTTGGTTTGTTTTTGCTTTAGGTTAGGTTTTTTAATATTATGGAGAGATGAAGACAGGCAGAGGCAGGGAGTGGCCCATCCTGGGAAATTGAGACCGGGTTTTTCTTTGCCAGCAGCCATAAAGACTCATTAACAAAAGCACCAGTGGTTGTATATACAGTATACCCATTGCTGGTAGCAGTAGCAGCAGCAGCATTAGTACTGTGACCACACCTTCGGGGGTATACGGGCCTCAGGTTCAGCCAATCTTAGAGAAGATGGATTGGTTGAGTTGGTCTTTAATGCAGATTGTTCTTCCACCTCCTCTAACCCCAATCATTGGATGCAGCTCTGTTTTAGAAGGAGCAAGTCAGTATGAGGATTGGCCTTCTTTCCTTATGTTGGAGAGAGAATACACCAAGGGACAACATCATCTACTGTAGATCTGGTTCTAGTGTCCAGTTGTGGTAGTGACTACTGATGCTTCCTTAACCCAATCACAGTTATTGTTCCAACAGCTGTGTGAGCAGGAACTGCAGCCACAGATGGTCAATTTCAAGACTATGGTGGAACCACATAACAGGCAGTCAATTAGTCTCCTTACTCTGGCATCAGCTGCACCTGACTTTGCTAGGCCCAGTACCTTTGCTGCTTCTGCTCTAGCTAGGAGTGAGGAACCAGCAGCAGGCAGTGTGGATGTGGTTCAAGAAGGAGGTATGGGGGTAGGACAGGTACTCATACTAGTGACAGTGACTAGTGACTGGGTCAGGTTTGCCAGTCATTGTCCAAGATGGTGACATTGTTAGAGGTGGTGGCTCCGCGACCACACCTCCCGCCCATTGCTGATGACGAAAATGAAAGTGGAGGATTGGGCTTACTGCTCCAACAAAGCAGTCAGCCCGATCAATGACTAGAAAACAAGGATTTATATGATGACTAACGGTATGGCACAAAGGCATCTGACACGCCAGGTCCTGTGCCATAACAGGGCGGCAAAAAGGTTAAGGTGTCATGTCAAAGTGAATTTTGTCAGTATACTATATTTATCTGTGACCTCTTCCTTTGTGAATCCATCAAATAGCTTATTTCATGCCTTATTATTGCCTTTCTGGTCTACTTTCACAGTTTCATACTTTTGTCCTGATATTTCAAAGCTTCTTTCATCTTTTTCCTCCTGCTCTCATATACTTGCATTATATTAAGCATTTCAAATATCTCAAGAGCAAAACATACATAGAGAACACAAAATGAGAATTTAATCACCCAAGCCATATTTCTGATAAATGGCAGATATTATTTTTTCAAAACAAACACATGCAGATGTATTTTTACTGCAAAATAATGAAAACAAAATGTTTTAAGAGTACACCTTGATATAAGGTTGTGTAACCCATGTTCCCCCACCCCAAAGGAGAATCACTGTGATTACCTGGTGATGGTGCAACCTGTATGGTTCAAAGGAAGGCCCTGAGCATCCACCGGTGTTGTTTGGGGATAGACAGGACAGGCTTTCAGTGCTGGGTGGTTCTTTCCTCCGTTCCTACAGGGTCTATAGGGATAGGTGCAGTCCCCTTTGGAAAACATTCACTCCCTCCCTGAAGAAACTGCAGCCTCAGACAGGAGTATATAGAGTAACAGTGACTTTGTGTTTATTTCTTCACAGCAGTATACAGCAACACATCACAGCATTCTCTTTCTCAGCAATAGAGACTCACTCCCACTGGACCCTACATAACCCAGCAGAAAATCACCTCGCAGCTTGCTGCTCTCTTTGTCCCTGGACTCAACCCCCAGGGCTTGAGGCCCCAAAGCTCTATCCCTGACTCACACCCTCCCTGGTGGAATATGGAGTAGCTGATCCCATATGATTTTCAATACACAATGAGACTCACGGCAGGAGTCATCTAAGTCTCTTGCTATGTCAGCTATAATGTCTACTCCTGAGCTTCTGTATAGTGATTACTGCACTGCACTCACTCACAGTGGCAGCCTACGCGTTTCATCAGGATGACTTCATCAGGGGTTAACATAACTAATTACTTCATCGTATTTATAGGCTACCAACTATTACACATAATTAATTAATAAAAGACATAATTTTCATAATTGTCTCAATATTAACCCTATATACAGTAAAACCTAGATACATAGCTACATAGTTGATTTTAAGGAGAAAAACATAGATCTGTAGATATGAATGATAACAATCACATTAAATACAATTGAAGGATAAATTACAGATATAAGTAAGCTTAACTCGACGAATAAGGTTGATGCATCAACCAGAACAAAAAAGGTTAAAGGCAATTCCTGTTGTGGGAGAAGTTGGTGCATAACATGCAAACACATAAAGAAAGCAAATACTGTATGTTTACAACATTCGCTAATGGAACAACATGAAGTTAATGACTACATTGATGGTCTTAGCACATAAGTGGTGTATCTCATATCGTGCCAATGCGGCCTGCAATATATATAGGTCGAACATCAAGGGCATTGAGCACACTGTTTCTTGAACAACAGAGAAACGTGATTCATGGTTTCCATTTACACAGTCTTTCACGACATTATAAATTGGTTCATGGTAAAGATCCATGTACACTTTCTATTATGGGAATAGAATCTATTTTACACTCTTTGATGGGGGGGGGGGGTAGGGAAAATATGTTTAAAAGGTTGTGTATCAGAGAGACCTACTGGATGTATGTTTTGGGTACACTACATCCAAGTGGACTCAATGATTGAATCAACGTGAATATGGTAGTTTGGTTTTTTGTTTAGATCTAATATCCAGAGGTCTGGTTTGGATGCGGTTCGCCGTGTTCCCTTTGGAGTTAGTGCCTGATTAATGGCATGAAAACCAACAACTACAAATATTATGTTGGTGTCATGTGGTTTGTTCCTTTATGGGGTTTCAGCCAATTTAGATGGGGAGAAGTAAGTCCTTAAAGCTAGTGGTCATTTATACATTATAGATCATAGTATTTGCCGTTTATATACATCACAGTATTATGTATGTTTATACATTTTTTATATTTTATATTGTTCACATAGTTACATTAAATATATAATTATACATACAAATTACTTTTTATTTTTAATGGATTCCAGACTTATCGTTGCGTTGATTGTTAATAATAACATCAAATATTTTACAGTGTTTACCATGGCCATCGCCTGTTCTATGTTCTGTTCTTCTAGTCTTTTATAATATAAATTTGATTGAAGATCCTTTGCATGAGTTCAGTTGATAAATTTGATTCATTAAGTTTACCCACATTTCAACCTGTTGGTTAAGGTTAAGGTAATTTCTATGTATATTCTATTGATCATTACACCAGTAGTAGTTTGGTCTTTTGATCTCTAGGTTCTATATCCTTAATTATTGGGTTAGAATTAATTAGGCATATTTTAAGACCCATTTTGTGAGAATTAAATTGGTTTAAAACAAATACACATTAGTTTATCTTCGTTTAATTTATGATAATTTCAAAGTCATAACGCTTGTCTGTTCAATTAGTAATACTATTGGACCATTAGGTTTAAAATTAATTTCCATCCAGTTTTATGGAGATGTTGCACCTATGGGGGCTATGCACTAAGCTCTGATAAGTCGTTTTAAGAGCGCGATTCACTAAGCCACGCAAACAGGCACTTTGCGCTCTTAAAGTGACTTTTTCCTGGAATTTTTTTTTTGCACACTGCACACACTGCACACACTGCACACACTGCACACACTCACTGCACACACACTGCTCATTGCTCACACTGCCACACTGCACACACACTGCACGCTGCACACACACTGCTCATTGCTCACACTGACACACTGCACACACACTGCACACTGCACACACACTGCACACTGCACACACACTGCACACTGCACAAACACTGCTCATTGCTCACACTGCACATACTGACACACTGCACACACACTGCACACACACTGCACACACACTGCACACTGCACACACACACACACACTGCACACACACACTGCACACACACTGCACATTGCTCACACTGCCACACTGCACACACTGCACTGCACACTGCACACTGCACACACACTGCACACTGCACACACACTGCTCATTGCTCACACTGCACACACTGACACACTGCACACACACTGCACACACACTGCACACTGCTCATTGCTCACACTGCACACACTGACACACTGCACACACACTGCACGCACACTGCACGCACACTGCACACTGCACACACACTGCACACTGCTCATTGCTCACACTGCACACACTGACACACTGCACACACACTGCACACTGCACACACACTGCTCATTGCTCACACTGCACACACACTGCACACACACTGCACACACACTGCTCATTGCTCACACTGCACACACTGACACACTGCACACACACTGCACACACACTGCTCATTGGACACACTGCACACACACTGCACACTGCACACACACTGCTCATTGGACACACTGCACACACACTGCACACTGCACACACACTGCACACACACTGCTCATTGCTGACACTGCACACACTGACACACTGCACACACACTGCACACACTGACACACTGCACACACACTGCACACACACTGCACACTGCACACACACTGCTCATTGCTCACACTGCACACACTGCACACACTGACACACTGCACACACACTGCACACAATTATTATATAGAAATAAACAGACAACTGCACTTTAACAGATGTATTTTGCCTGTCTTGTGACTTTTGTTTCACAAAGTTAAGGGGGTGGGAAGTCATTGTGCTGTGGGGGTTGGGGGGGTGGCGGGGCCCTGCGCTGCGCTGCGGCTACGGCGGGCCCTGTACTGCGGCGGGGGGGGGGGGTTAGCGGTCTGTGTGTGTGAGTGCGAGTGCCTGTCTGTGTGTGTGTGTGTGTGAGTGCGTGAGTGCCTGCATGTGTGTGCGCGCGTGTGTGTGTATGAGTGCGTGAGTGCCTGTGTGTGTGTGTGTGTGTATGTGTGTATGTATGAGTGCTCCAGCCCGAGTCCGTGGAGGGAGGGGGGGGGGGGAGAGTAGCGGGTCCCTCCTGCAGCCAGTGGAGGGAGGGACCCATAGAAATGAACAGCACTTGTGTTACCAAAAGATGAAGATGATCATCTTGGCAATGAGGCTAGGCAGATTTCTGTACCAAATATAGATTACATGTCAGCAAGATTGTCATTTGTTGTTAAATACCCCACACGTTGCACATAGTGTTAGCATATTAAAGCGAGGCCTTTTTACCATGCTTAAGTTCTACATACCTGGTCCCTCCTGCAGTCCGGGGAGGGGGGGGAGAGTAGCAGCTCCCTCCTGCAGTCCGTGTAGGGAGGGGGGGGGGAGAGTAGCAGCTCCCTCCTGCAGTCCGTGGAGGGAGGGGGGGGAGAGTAGCGGGTCCTTCCGCTCAAGCCACGCCCCCCCTCCCTGTCAAACCTCCCACCTCCCGCTCCGGCTCTTACACTTACTTACACACACACTCAGACCCTTACACACACTCACAGACACTTACACACACGCGAGGGCCCTGTGCTGCGGTGGGGGGGGGGGGGGGTTAGCGGTCTTCCGGAGACTGCTTACCTGTCTCCAAAAGCAGCACACTTATGCAGGCACCCCTCACGTTCGCCGTGCGCATGCGCATGCGCCGTGCGGCTCGTGAGGAGTGGATGTTGCCTGCCAGTTCCCGCGGTGACAGGGGGAAGCGGGGACAGGAGGGACATCCCCGCTCCCATCTCCTGCCCCGCGGCCTGTCCCGCGGTGACAGGGGGAAGCGGGGACAGGAGGGACATCCCCGCTCCCATCTCCTGCCCCGCGGCCTGTCCCGCGGTGACAGGGGGAAGCGGGGACAGGAGGGACATCCCCGCTCCCATCTCCTGCCCCGCGGCCTGTCCCGCGGTGACAGGGGGAAGCGGGGAGCGGAGGGACATGCCCGCTCCCATCTCCTGTCCCGCGGGATGAATATGCGCTAAAGCGCGGCGGCCATTTTTTTTTCTCGCGACCCCGTTAGTAACGCGGTGGTCTCGGGGTGGACCCCGAGACCCGCGTTATAACGGGGTTTAGCTGTATATATAATTTATCATCGCATACACTAACATCTTATCATATTTCTTTACTTGCCAAGGGACTTTCTATTTCCCCAAGCAGTTTACCGAAAAAATTTGATCTGTTCGTTGATTTAAATCGTTATATTAGGAAACTTACGTTAATACGGCACCATTCACTTAGGGACAAAACTGAACCCGCTGAACCAGAATTTAATACACAAGAAAGGGAGTGCATTTATGCCCTAACATAATTTATTATCGGACCAGGGGATAATAATGTGAATATGACTAGTATGCAAGATCCAATTGCTCCTAATAGTCTCCTGGGTCCTTTAATTAGGAGAACACCCATTCTAGAATTAGAGTTAGAAGGGAATGCATTGTCGAATTTTAAATTGCATCCGGAGATTTATGATTCATTGGTTGATCTAATTCCACAAATGCTAATTTGGCTCATAGTTCTCGACATTCTCCGTTTACGCCGAAATACACATTTTCCCATACCATTCGAAAGGGAATTTCATAGACACAGTGGTTCTTAAGGATCTTGCACAGTTGTGTCTAAATACTACTATAGGTAAAAACAAAAATTTGACCAAAGAAGAAGAGCAGGCACTTAAAAAAATCAAGGACAATGAGGATCTTATTGTCAATCAAGTGGACAAGGGCAGAGCAATTGTCCTGCAGTATCAATCGGATTATTTATTAGAGGCCGATTGTCTCCTTCAGGACACTTCCTCTTATTGTACATTAGATCAAGATCCGGTTATTGAATATCAATTAGAGTTCAAGAATCTCCTTTTAGAAGCCCAAACAGTAGGTATCATTACAAAGTCAGAATTCAAATGTTTGTTTATTAAATATCCCAGGACACCGGGGTTTTACCTAATTCCAAAATTACATAAGGATACCAAAAATCCTTCATGGAGGCCTATAGTATCTAGGGTGGAGTCGATGACGTCCAACGTGTCGCTCTATGTAGACTATTTTTTACAACCTTATGTCACTAAGTTTAAATCATATATTAGGGACACGTTGCACGTTGACTCCACCTCTGGCATCCCTTGGAAGGATATATTCTGTTGGGCTACATGTGATGTATCCTCATTATACACATGTATAGATCATAAGAAAGGGATAGATGCCATAGAACATTTTTTACAGTTAGATCTTCATTTACATCCATCACAAAGGAGGTTCATTTCATCATGCATCAGGTTTATATTGACACATAATTATTTTTTATTCAATAACACACATTATTTACAGACATGTGGAACAGCCATGGGACCAGATTTGCCCCCAGCTATGCCAACCTCTACATGGGATTGTGGGAGAACCTACATGTTTGGGGGGCGCTTGGCTGGTGGCGGGTCTGGTGTTCTATGGCCGTTTCATAGATGACATTATATTAATTTAGGATGGGGATATGGGTCATTTAGATAACATTTTATCATCCTTCAGTGTAAATTAGATGGAACTCAAATTAACTTATACCATACATCCAAAACTGTCACATTTCTTGATTTAGAATTATTCATTAATGATGAGAAAGAATAGGAGTAGTCAGATAAAAACCCACTTTAAAGGCGTGTCTGCCAATAGCTACCTTCAATATAATAGCAATCACTATAAGAGGTGGCTAGATAATGTGCCCAAAAGTAAATTCTTTATGATTAGGTGCAACTCTTCAATTGATTCAGACTTTTTAGATTAAGGCATTGACAGAAAAATTCCTTGAAAAAATGTATACAAGTGAGATTATAAGTAAAGCATTTGAGGATGCTATGCAAAATGATCATGTCGATTTACTTAATAAATCCAAAGCTAAATCTAGTTTGGTTGAGGCATCAAGAAGAAATATTAAGGTTAGTGTGGTTAATACTATTTAGACAGCTCCAAAATGTATAACCCAATACAATCAATCTTTTTAGCAGATTAGGAGCGTACTGAAACGGCATTGGAGTATTATGCGCAATGATCCGATTATTGGTCATCAATTGCCACTTGAAGCTCCTATTGTTTTTAGAAAGGCAAGGAGCATTACATCAATGTTGGCCACAAGTAAGCTTAAATCGACGAATAAGCCTGATGCATCAACCAGAACAAAAAAGGTTAAAGCAAATTTCTGTTGTGGGAGAAGTCGGTGCATAACATGCAAACACATTAAGAAAGCAAATAAGTTTATAACAATCGCTAATGGAATAACATATGAAGTTAATGACTACATTGATTGTCTTAGCACAAATGTGGTGTATCTAATATCATGCCAATGCGGCCTACAATATATTGGGCGAACATCAAGGCCATTGAGCACACGGTTTCTTGAACACCGGAGAAATTTAATACACGGTTTCCATTTACACAGTCTCTCCCGACATTATAACTTGGTTCATGGTAAAGATCCATGTACACTTTCTATTATGGGAATTGGATCTATTTCACCCTCTTGATGGCTTGATGGGGGCGGGGGGTTATTTATACATTATAGATCATAGTATTTGCCGTTTATATACATCACAGTATTATGTATGTTTATACATTTTTTATATTTTATGTTGATCACATACAGTTACATTAAATATATTATTATACATACAAATTACTTTTCATTTTTAATTGATTTCAGACTTCTAGTTGAGTTGATTTTTAATAACATCAAATATTTTACAGTGTTTACCATGGCCATCGTCAGTTCTATGTTCTGTTCTTCTAGTCTTTTATAATATAAATTTGATTGAAGATCCTTTGCATGAGTTCAGTTGATACATTTGATTCATTAAGTTTACCCACATTTCAACCTGTTTGTTAAGGCCATTTTTATGTATATTCTATTGATCATTACACCAATAGTAGTTTGGTCTTTTGATCTCTAGGTTCTATGGTATATCCTTAATTATTGGGTTAGAATTAATTAGGCATATTTTAAGACCCATTTTGTGAGAATTAAATTGGTTTAAAACAAATACACATGCGTTTATCTTCAATAGATTTATGATCATTTCAAAGTCATAACGCTTGTTGTCTGTTCAATTAGTAATTATTGGACCATTAGGTTTAATATTTATTTCTATCCAGTTTTATGGAGATGTTGCACCATCTATGTCTCTAAAGTAATTATATAAATTTGTATTTTTTTTAATTTTTGAATGTTTAAAGTATTATTATCATATTTGTCATTTAGCCTTCAATTTATTTAATGTGATTGTTATCATTCACATCCACGAACCTATGTTGTTCTCCATAAAATCAACTATGTAACTAAGTATCTAGATTTTACTGTATATAGGGTTAATATTGAGGCAATTATGCAAATTATGTATTTTATTAATTATGTGCAATAGTTGGTAACCTATAAATACCATGAAGTAATTAGTGATATCAACCCCTGATGAAGTCATCCTGACGAAAAATGTAGGGAGCTACTGTGAGTGAGTGCAGTAATCACTAAACAGAAGCTCAGGAGCAGACATTATACCTGACATAGCAAGGGACTTAAAGGATTTCTGCTGCGAGTCTCTGTCAGGGTCTCCTAGACATCCAGCTCTTAGCCATAGTTCCTTTCTCTGTCTACTGGGTGTGCTGCTTGTTTCTGTATGCTCTGGTGTTCCACTATCTGTCTCCTTGTTGCTCCTGTACTTATAGTTTCTCGTTTCTCCTTGCCTTTGCTTTGTGTTGTGTCCCTGGACTTCTCTGCCACAGGCCTCAGTTAGCAAGTTAAATGTTAAAGTTCATGACAGTACAATTAGTAAAAGACTGAACAAGTATGGTTTGTTTGGAAGGGTTGTCAGTAGAAAGCCTCTTTTCTCTAAAAAGAACATGGCAGCACGGCTTAGGTTTGCAATGTTGCATCTGAACAAACCACAAGACTTCTGGAACAATGTCCTTTGGACAGACGAGACCAAAGTGGAGATGTTTGGACATAATGCACAGCGCCACGTTTGGTGAAAATCAAACACAGCATATCAGCACAAACATCTCAGACTAACTGTCAAGCACGGTGGTGGAGGGGTGATGGTTTGGGCTTGTTTTGCAGGCACAGGACCTGGGAACCTTGCAGTCATTGAGTCGATCATGAACTACTCTGTATACCAAAGTATTCTAGTGTAAAATGTGAGGCCATCTGTCCGACAGCTAAAGCTTTGCCGAAATTGGGTCATGCAAACAGGACAATGATCCCAAGCACACCAGCAAATGTACAACAGAATGGCTGAAAAAGAAAAGAATAAAGGTGTTAAAATGGCCCAGTCAAAGTCCAGACCTCAACCCGATTGAAATGCTGTGGCTGGACCTTAAGAGAGCTGTGCATAAACAAATGCCCACAAACCTCAATGAACTGAAGCAACGTTGTAAAGAAGAGTGGGACAAAATTCCTCCACAACGATGTGAGAGGCTGATAAAGACATACAGAAAACGATTACTTCAAGTTATTGCTGCTAAAGGTGGTTCTACAGGTGTTATTGAATCATAAGGTATACTTAGTTTTTCACACATGGCTTCTCCATTTTGGCTTTATTTTTGTTAAATAAATCATGACACGGTGTAATATGTCATGTGTTGTTGTTCATCTGAGGTTGTATTTACCTAATTGTAAGACATGCTAAGGAACAGATGATTGTTATTATGTCCTGATATGTAAAACCATAGAATTCAAAGAGGGTGTACTTTATTTTTCACACAACTGTGTGTGTATATATATATATTTATATTCTTTTATTTATATGCCCCCCCCCCCATGCGTGCAGTACTTTAGAGAGAGTTATAATACAGACAGTAACTGGGAAATAATATACAAAGTTACATAAATGCGTTAAACAGGAAGTAAACAAAGTAAACTAGGGACTCCTTGCCCCACAGAGTTTACAATCTAAATAGAAAATTTTGGAGACATAAAGAATGTAATAGGAGCGTGTGCACTGCCGGTCACTACTATAATGCAAAGCAAAAAGCTACATGTCAAATCCCAAATGTATTGCCCCCGTTATGGAGTCAATGTTCTAAAAGAAAAACAATGTTAAATGACGCCTCAGAGATGCGTCATTTCATGCAAGTCAACAATTGTTTCCGTGGCGCCGCACCAAATTTCATGTTACGCGACGCACAAGCTTTGAAGCAGAGCATCGCTTAAATGGGGGGGCCAATAATGCTGGCAACATGTGGATGGCTTTCCAAACCAAACTGCTACATGTAAAATGTGGCTATAAGAAAAGCGTGTAATAACTTGGACTCTTAAAGGTAAAACCCATAAAAATGTACTAAAAATGATAACGCTCATGCTATTAACCCTTTCTGTGGTAATAGGAATTGCAACATACTGCTAAGAAGTTAAAGCAGTAACCCCCCACATTTTTGCCATTCATGAATAAGGGGTACTGGAGCTAACCCCAGCTCTCAAAGCTCCTGGAACCCTAAATATATATATATTTTACCTTTGCAGTACTTGCCAGGAAAAATAATGATCATTTTGGGTCACCCAATCAGAAGCTGGAATATCATCACATGATGACGTCACAGCTTTTTTTTTATTGGCCGGCAGAATGAGGCTAACCCTAGTGGACATATCAGTGCTAAAAGATAGAAATCCTTATAAGGTCATTTCAAATGAAATATCTTAGGCCAGAGGGTTCGATGCCGCTTGGAGTGCCGCAGGTCAGCTCAGGGGGACCGCTTGTTTCAAATCAGGCAAAACATATATACATGTAAAATAAAATTAGGCAGCATGTATTGCCGCTTTAATTACATTTCTGGGTAAACTCCTCTCCTAGTTTTAAGGAAAAATAACTAGAAAATCCTGAACTATATACTGTATTGCTCCCTAGGGAAAGTGCATGTTAACCAGGAGACAAAAAGTATGTAAAAAACTCGCAAATAATGGCTATGCAATGGGTTGTAGGCCTCTCTGACAAGGAAGAGGTTAATATTATGTCTCAAAATTAGGACTTTTTGAAAGCAGAGGTCAGCATCTTGGCAGAGGCTCGGCCATTCATCAGGGAAATAATAGGATTGACTAATGCGGAACCTCATTAAAAAGCGGAAAGAGGTAATACCCCTTTGAAAGCCTGCGATACTCTATTGCTATCAATTTATTTTCCAGTCTTTATTAAGCTGCAATAATGCAGTAGCGACAAAAGGGACTTACAGCCCAGGCAAACTGAGTTATGATGCGATAATAACCTATGGAGGGGTTTTATTGCACTAATTACTGCTCCAAAGGAACAGTTAGGAAAGATCCTGAGCAGAATTAATGCGGAAACACTGAGGAACACAGATGGGAGGGCACGTTTGTTCATTTAAACTCTTATATAAACATGTTCCCTGTCAGGTTAGAGAAGATTAAACAATAACTTCACCTGGGAAATAATTTTGGAATGTAACTCACAACTACATCCTGTAACGATGTATTGTCATTATATTATATATTATATGTCGGTCGGTGCCCAGGACATACTTGAAAACGAGAAGTTAACTCTCAATGTATTATTTCCTGGCAAATCATTTCAGAAATAAAATAAATTAATTAAACGTAACTTTATTTGGTACAGACATTAATTCACCCAAGGAGTATGAGCCATAGATTGTTTGGAATATATAATTTCATGAATAATTGTATCCTTTTAACATGAGAAGGGATAGAAAGAACACGACAGTTATGGCATTGGAGAGAAACTAGCAGTGAGGTGTTTATCTTCCAGAGAAATACTGTTGTACTTTTCTTACATGTATATTTAGTAACTATCTCAAGCAATTTTAAAACAGCATTTCCCACTGCTGAAAAACAGCATGCACACCCAATGACACTGGTTATCTCCATCACTCGCCAAAGCGCCTTCTCTTTACAAGTGATATACAGGTGCGCCGACGACTATTCTAAAACTTGCCTTGGAAAATCTGGGGCTATCACCAACAAGATCCAGGTACATGCTGGGTACATGCTGCAACATTTCAGTGACATTTCTGCACAGACTAATGGCCCATCGGATTAACACAGCAGGGGTCCCTGGCAGTCCCATTCAGTTTCAATGGGACTGCCAGGGACCCCCGCTGTTAATCCGATGGGCCATTAGTCTGTCTGAAGAAATGTCACTGAAATGTTGCAGCATGTACCCAGCATGTACCCAGCATGTACCTGGGTCTTGTTGGTGATTGCCCCAGATTTGTTTTAGAATACTCGTCGGCACCACAGTATTTTAACACTGAAATCCCAGATCGCTGTTTTTTAAACACTTTTTGTCTTGTTTTTTCAGCTACCGAACTTATCCCTGGAGTACGACCATCTCCCTCTTACCTAGGTTTACAGGGACCAAATAACGCTGTACACAAGTGAACTGATTGATATGGAGTTAGCATTTCAGCGCCCCTCTTTAAAACAAAACATACAGTACATCATTTGAAAAGAAAAATAATAATTTTATGGATGCTAACATTTGTGTAATGGACTCAATTACAATCATAAAAGTTGATGGGAAAGAAAGCCTCAAAAATGATTTTTGTGAGCTCAATTCAACCGCTCATTTTACCAGCAGTAATGAACTTATAAAAGAGAGGTTTGGTTGGAGCAGAAAGTATCAGGAACAGGGAGGAGGGTGGGCAGCTGTAATTACCGGAAAGGACTACAATAAGATTTTTTGGGTTACCTAATCAAAATAAGCTTTAGACAGACGAGGTGCTTGATCACCTGCTTACTAATGCTTAGTATTCTATTAGATCTATATTTTTATAAGTAGGTATTGTATTTTTAATAACCAAGAGGAGCAATGATCTATTAGCATTAAAACGAAACTATGAACCGATAAATCTGTTTGCATGCAGTATTGCCAGCCTGCTCCGTGTTATTGTGGGATTAACCTCCAGTCCCTCTTTTCTAACCACAGCTGTAGTCTTGTTGTTCATAATAGTTTGTCTTATCTGTGAATAATGAATACTTGGAAATTCAGTAGCAGAAGTCTTGTGATGACATGGAGAGATGGCTTGGTAATATTGGTTTAATTCCACATGATCTTTGTCAATACATTTCGTATTTCTGTACATTACATAGTTTGTGTTCTTTTCTAATAGAAAGGGACTCTCTGCCTGGCAAACACTGTTTAATAAATAACCATGATTAAGTAATTTCTTATTATTCCCTTGAATGTCTACTAAGGATCACTAATAGCACTCATGATTTAAAGATGAACGGTCCCAATTAAGATTTCAAATCTTTACTTATAACTATTTTGTTATACAGTACTATGCCTGTGTTGTATGGTATGTTAGAACAGGGGAGCACAAACTCTTGCAGCTGCACCCCCTGCCTTTCCTCCTCTGCTGCTCGCGCCCCCCCTCCCCCACCTTGATGCGGCATTATTTGGCGCATGTGACGTTACGTTGCCATGGACACGAGCGACGCCAGCAGAGTCAAGGTAAGTTTAGAGTTGCAGAGGCCTCCCGTGATCCCCCGGCATTTAATTTAAATGCCTCGGGGAAGAGCGCGGAGCCTCTGCAACCGCCCGCGCCCCCCCAGACAAATTCAGCGCCCCCCCTGGGGGGCTCGCCCTCCACTTTGCGCACCGCTGTGTTAGAATACCAAAGAGGAGGCTTTATACAGTACAGTAAATACTGTTTATTTATTTTTATTTAATTATTTATAAAAATGTTTTACCGGGAAATAATTCTTTAAAATGAGAGGTATCTCAATGTATTATATGTCCTGGGCACAGTTATGATGACAATACGTGGTTACATTAAATGAACAGGGCTAAACATTATATTTAAAGCCATTTCGTGGAGAGTTACAGATAATATATGTTATGGGCATATGTAACAGTTACAGACTAGATTCAGACTAAGAATTTAGCTTGGTGGCAGCTTTGAGAGTCTCTGGTAGGTTTTTCCAAATGTAAGGTGCATGGTAAGAGAAGGAGGAGTGACCAGATTCCTTGTTGAACCTTGGGACGGTGAACAGTACAATAGCTGCTCACCAAATTCAGAGCCACTGCTGCTATTATAACTTGTGTGTCATTAAAGAAACTACTCTTATTCATCGGAGAACAAAGCATTACAGACAAGCCCATGTGAAGTGACGTGCCAAAGCAGTATGACATTGTGTCTAACACAGATTATACAGTAGCACAAACTAATGTTATGCCATTTCTCTTGGTCTTGTGCTCACTGGAGAAGTAAGCTATTGACTTATTCCCACACCTATTATTTATGTAAAGATGTGGATTATTACAACACTACCTTATTCGGATAATCACTAGAAGGTGAATAGAAGCTAGCTAAAATCTACAGAACTCAACAAGTAAAAGCAGGCAGATTTTTCTATTGTTTGTGTGTTTCTGAGTCGGCATAAAATAGCCTTTCAATGCAGTATCCTCTCGTGCTTCCCCCCAGTAGAATTCTCTTTTGCTGATCCTGACAATGCAGATAAGCTCCATGTGCAGTAAATGTTTCCTGGAATATAGCAGTATTATTACTGATGCACTGAATATCACTATAACAAATGGCTAGGGAAGCATAGACTCAGCAATGCTCCTTGTCCCTCCAAGCTCTCTGGGGCAGAGATTCCTACCAAGGGCTTTTATGTTTCTTGCATTTATTGTATTATAATTCCCTGTCTTCTATTGTCTATTTTGTGAAAACACGGCATACTGTGTTGTCATTATATAAATAAAATGTCTGTTTTTTAAGAAATGATATCATATACCTGTAACCCCTCTCTTTCCATAGAAAGAGTCGTCTTTGGTGGTGGTTCCTGAGAGTGAATAGTCTTTGGTGGTGAGCAAAGCAGATTCCAGTTTGTTCATGCTGCGGTGCAAAGCCATCCAAAAGGCCAGAGAGCTCGCTGCTATGGAGGCTGCAGTGGAGGCTCTGGCTCCAGGCCCAAAGCCTAATGAAGAGGATATCGCAATGCTGGTATCGGCGATCGGCCAGGGCAGATCAAAGGTACATGTGAGAAAGGGACATTTTCTAGCTACAGCCGTTGAGGTTGCGAGCCAGGATGCTTTGGCTACTCCAGTAACGGAGGCGGACGCTTCTGCGGAGAGACAGGACAATGTTGCGCCGGACCAACCAAATGATGGTGAGCCTGATGCTACTAATGTGCCCAAAAATATGTTCCCTGGGCTAGGTGGGATATGTAAGCCTTTAGCGCCCAGACCACATCACCTTTGGTGTCTGTGAACCCCAAATGTATGGAAAACCATATGTCTGTAAATGTCATGCCTAAAACTGATGTAAAGGGGGCTGTACTCAATTGGTGGGATTCCATGTATAAGGGTTACGTTCTGCATATGGACCGGACAAGGTTTATTCTTATGCGGGGAAACAAGGTACTGTAGAAAGCTGGGGGGGGGGGAAAGGGAGAGTTTACACCTGAACAAGAAGTTGAAGTTATGTGCAACAGAATAAAACATTTTGAGATGGGCATTAACTCTTCTCTAGGCTTGGAAGAAGCAGTTATTGAGGATATTCATGAGGAACCACTATACTGGGTATTGCCTGGGTAGGCTTATTACCAGAACCTGGTTAAGTCTAGCAGAGGCGACAGAGTCATGTTACAGGAATTTAGGAAGTCACATGGCTTTGATTTTCCTCATCTGCTGGAACCCTTAATGAGGGAGGTAGGAGAAAACAGGGCAGGATGTGTCAGAGATGCAGTTCTGGATTACATGGCTCCCAAATGCAGTAGCCAGGGACACTACACTGATTAAAGAATATCGTATCTAATCAGGAGGTGGCATGTAGGGTGCAACATCTACATGGACAGAGTGGAATACGTGAGAGAGAAGGGCAAAAAGAGGTGTCATTCTGTTACAGTACCTGATCATACAGACAGACTAATCAGGAAACCAGACCCTGACCATTATTATTAGGCAAATAGATATGGGAAATGTGATGCTGAATATTACATTTGGGGTATGCTGCTATATAGGAATATAGTGTACTAATCAGGTTCTTCAATTGGGAAGGGCCCTGTTATGTTATTTAACAACGGGTACATTTATAGATTTACCAACAGGTGATCCATATACAGTATATCCTGCCCGGGTGGATAGTGGTGTTACATAAGCAAATACAACAAGTATATTGTTTATCACTGTATCTAACAACCATGCATTAAATAATAACAATTCAAATCAGACACATACAGAAACAGAAAAAGTAGTGTTCATATTGCTAATATGTGGAAAACTAACTAAAACACCCTGAATCTATCAGCGCTTGACCTATGAATGTGCTATAAGTGTTAAACTAATACAGTGTTAATACATACAATTAAACAATTAGTGATAATATTGTGAATTGGAGCTGCCGAGGTTTCCCACAACACAAGTTATCTCCGCAACTTGTGTATGACAAATGTTAATGGAAAAGAAAAAGACACTTAGTCCATGTGGTATACTGTGTTGTGCTTTTTCTAACCCATAGTAGGGGGATCATTGGGAAGCAGACTGGACAAGAAAATTGTCATCATCCCACATCAAGGAATTGGACAATATAAGAACTGTATACAACATGGACTAAGTGTCTTTTTCAGCGCCAGGTATTCTTCTTTTCCATTAGTGTTCATATTGCTGTCAGAAAACGTAACAGTATCCATTATATAACATATTGCAAAAAATGTTCCTAGAAATTCCTATCTTAACCCCATCATGGCTGACTGAGCACCCTTATTTACTGTATGTTACCTTATCATCTGTTTTAATAGAAATCACCTTGATCCCTCAAACACCTTTATTAAATGTTCTTTTTGCACGGTGGAAAGAAATTCCAAATAATTGTACCATTTTAATATATAATTTTTTAAAGCCCTTTCTCTAGATCTTTTATTGCATCTCTTCTATCATATAACATTATCAAAATTAATTCCGATTTGAGTTCTGTTATGTTAGGCACATATGGTTTTAACCAATTCCTAAATATAAGCTTTTTTTGCCACGGTCACTATTGCTAATTTAGGGAATGATTGCTTATTTACTCTCCAAAATTCCCAAATAATAGCGCATTATATTTTTTAAAATCTACACTTGAGAGTATTATTCATAAACTGAACTACCTTATTCCAGACGACAGGGGGTGTAGCACTGGACACCCCCTGTCGTTTGCTATATTCACTTGCCACAGCCCAATGGCACTCTATATGACATTACATATAGTCAAGATTAGGTGGGTGTGGGCGTTTGAGCTTGCTGGGTTTGTGTGTGCTAATTAATTTCTGACTGGAATCAGTTGTATGGAGGTTGTGGCACCTCCCCCAGAGCTCACGTCACCTCCCCCCTTTTAATGGTGGATCTTCTCATCTTGCTGCAGGTAAGGAATCTATTATGGTTCTTCCCCCTCATACAGAGGTATAGGGAACAAATGCAGTGTAGTGTAGGACTTGCACTTATTATGGTTTAACTTGACGATTTGGTGTGCAGGCTTATGATGCTTTGGCCAAAATATCTAACTAAAAAAAAACATATTTTATTATTATTAGTATTAGCATTATTATTAGTACTGAAGCATTATTTCTTGTAATTATTACCATGTATGTTTTGTCATTTGGATGTAGCACTGGGCACCCCCTGTCGTTTGCTATATTCACTTGTCACAGCCCAGTGGCACTCTATGTGACATTACATATAGTCAAGATTAGGTGGGTGTGGGCGTTTGAACTTGCTGGGTTTGTGTGTACCTTATTCCAGAATTTGGAGATTTTGCCACCCTCCCAAAAGCAGTGTCTTAAATCCGCTTTCCCTTGCTCGTATTTTACACAAGACCCTTCTTCCTTTTTAGTTATGCGAGCTCTCTGCCATGGATAAATGTTTATTTTGTACTGTACACATAAGGAACTGACTGGCACCGAGTTTGAAGCATGGGAAAATGGTTCAATTCCTGGTGTCGGCTCCTTGTGACCTTGGGCAAGTCACTTTATCTCACTGTGTCTCAGGCACCAAAAACATAGATTGTAAGATGGGCAGGGACCTGTGCCTGCAAATATGTCTCTGTAAAGCGCTATGTAAAAGTAGCAGCGCTATACAAGAACATGCTATTATTATTATGTACAGTATATCTTTATTTATATAGGGCCATTTATGTACATAGCATTTCACAGCAGTAATACACGTGACATAATAATATAACACATCAAGGGAATAAGTGCTTCAGACATAAAAGTAACATTAGGAATAGGAGTCCCTGCCCCGAAGAGCTTACAATTTATATCAAATTCACATTTTTTTCTCTTATCTGCAGGTCAGACATTTCGTTAATGAATTTATAACTATCCTACGGTATGGGAGTATGTTTAAGTTTCACTTCTTGCAGTAACGCTCCACAAATAGTTCTAAGATGTGATTTATTACATTTCCCCATTTACTGTAGCTTCTGCATTTATCAATAGGATAAGCAAATATAAAAATGTTGTCTGAATTTGAGTGGTTTTGCTAGATGAATGGTACATCTTTTACATTCTTCTCCCATACCATAGGGTTTATATTTATAAGTTCATTACCGACATGTCTGACCTGCAGATAAGAGAAACAATGTGAACTTGATACTCTAAGTTGTTTTAACTGCTCACATAATAATAGTTTTTTTGTTTGTATAGTGCTGGCAGCGTACGCAATGTTCTACAAAGAATTTTTGTAGGAACAAGGGAGAAAATCTATTTTTTGGTGCCTGAGGCACAGGAAGATAAAGGGATTTGCCAAAGGTCACAAGGAGCTGGCACCAGGATATGAACGAGGATCTGTGCAAGGATTTCTGCACTCGGGCTGTCCCATGTGTCTGTGGTGAACTGCAGATCTCTTGCAGCCATTCGCAGAACTCCACAATCTCCTATAGCGTGACCCCCCTAAGGCTAAGGCCCCAGTGCACGCGCTGCGGTGCCAGGCGGCGCTCATTACCTGCATCAGCGTGACCTGATGGACTCCAGGCAACTCGTGTCGGGTAGGCGTGACATCACGCGGCTGGTTCGCCCTCATTGGCTGAAACGCCACTGTGACTTGGCCAATACTCGGCTGCCACGCCAAAAGGCAACAATCTTGTCATTTGGCAAAGGCAGTCACGCATCGCGCCTTGTGCGCCCACACACGCCAACTGGGGCCTGTCCCATAAAGGGCTTTATCTTGTGTGCAGAGTGCACGCCGTCGCGCGCAGCTGCTGCCACCGGGGATGAAGCCTAAGTGTAAGGCCCCGCTGCCTCAGACCACGTGTCCGCACTGCATGCAGGCGGCGCGTGGAGAGGCACTTGACCGCTATATGTAGGCAGCGAGAGCGGGGGGGCGTGGTTTGAGCAGAGGGCTCTCCGTGCTGTCCTCCCCTTCCCCCCTCCCCCGTCGGTCTGTCTGTCCCCCCACACACACACACACAACACATACATACACATATACACATATACTGTACACATACACACACACACACACACTTCCCTTCCCCCCTACCTTTTGGAGGTGGGGAAGCTGCCTCTAACTCCAAACCCGGCGCTGATTGGCTGACCAGCGCACCATGTGACGCGTCACCGCTCGGGATCGCAATTCTCTTGTATCCCCTGGCGGCTGATGCGTCACAGCACGTAGTGAGCCGTGCAGCGAGGGGGGACTGGGACCGGCTCGGGAGAATACCACTGCTGGTGAGTAACGTGCACGCGGCCGCGCGCGCCGCCCGACGCAGTGGGACCAAAGCCTAAGGGAGCTCACAATGCTGCACAAAAGAGAAGAAGCAGAAAGCGCACAGATGCAGTAAATGGATTTGTATTAAAATGTCCAACGACAGGACCATACATAACAAAGCAATAATAAAACTATATTACAATATAACAATATAAAACTTACAAAACTTACAACTAGCTTTAAAGAATGCGAGTGGTGACCGGGAGATCCGGAAATGCAGCCGAAGGAGAAGATTTAGCAGGTCCTCCTGACGAAGCACGCAGTGCGAAACGCGTAGAGGTCACGAGGTGTTGTTACGTGAGTTGCTATTGGTGGAGCGGTAGGAGAGAGGAATGCATACAGCGGACAGAGTTCTACCGGTCCGGACCTGCTAAATCTTCTCCTTTTGCGGCATTTCCGGATCTCCCGGTTTGGTCTAAACCAGGCCTGCACAACACAAGGCCCGCAGGCTGCATTCTCCCTCCTGCAATCACTGTGCGGCCCGCGGCGGCTTTCTGCTCTCCCCCTCCCTCCCGAGTCCGCTCTCCCTCGAGCCCGCTCCCCCCCCCCGCGAGGCTGCTCTCCCCCTCCCTTGCGAGCCCGCTCCCCCCCGCGAGCCCGCTCTCCCCCTCCCTCGCGAGCCCGCTCCCCCCCGCGAGGCTGCTCTCCCCCTCCCTCATGAGCCCGCTCCCCCCGTGAGCCCGCTCTCCCCCTCCCCCGCTCTCTCCCTCGCAGGGTAGCAGCGCGCTCTAGCATTGAGGCCCTTCCGTGCTTGCTAGAGCCTGCGTGCAGTCCTGCCTGCTCTGCCGCCGCCTCCTCCACCGCAAACCAAGGTAGGGAAGGGGGGGTTGGCGAGATGATGTGATTTAAAGTGCAGGCGGGGGCGATTTGAAGTGCAGAGGAGGATGATTTGAGGTGCAGGGGGGTGATTTGAAGTGCAGGGTGGGGTGATTTGAGGTGCAGGGGGGGTGATTTGAGGTGCAGGGGGGGTGATGTGAGGTGCAGAGGGGGTGACTTGAGGTGCAGGGGAGAGATGTGTGATGCAGGGGGGGAAGTGATGTGAGGTGCAGGGGGGGAGAGTTATGTGAGGTGCAGGGGGGAGTGATTTGAGGTGCCTGGGGGGTGGAGAGGTGAGGTGCAGGGGGGAAGAGTGATGTGAGGTGCAGGGGGAGGAGAGTGATGTGAGATGCAAGGGGGGGAGAGTGATGTGAGGTGCAGGGGGGGTGGTATGTGTGTGGTTTGCAGGGGGGTATTGTGTTTGAGGGGGAGTATTATTTGTGTGGGTGAGGGGGAGAGATAGGGGTATGAGAGATAGATGGGGAGTCTCGCAAAGGTTGATAATGAGGGGTTCTGGGGGAGATATATGATGAGGGGTACTGGGAGAGATATATGAGGATGATGATGATGAGAGGTGCTGGAGGAGAGATGATGATGATTATTATTTTACCCGTGCGGCCCAAATCTTTTTTCGTTGGAGCAGTTCGGCCCTTCTCACTTAACAAGGTGTGCAGGCCTGGTCTAAACAATCTGGGGAATTGATTTGGACTGGTTCACTTATCTCTACCTGGGATGACTAAATTGAATAGTACATCCTCAAGCAGGCAGCAAAGTAATTAACCCATGAGCCACTTATCACATTTTTAGCATTTTCCTCCCCATTATCTTAACTTCTACCTTAAACCTGTTCCTAAACTTCCTTAGTCTTCCTGGTTACTGTCTCTTACTTGCTTCAAAATCTTTCTCCAACCTCATACTGATAAGACCCAAAAGGTTCAAACAGCTGTCTGTGAGTAGGTTTACTGGCTGTGCACTTCTTTAACCCAGGCTGTGCTGAAAACATTGTGTAATACGGCAAGCATAATAAGCTTTTAGGGGTCCATGTTAAAATGTTCAAGAAGCAAAAAGTGACACACTGTGAGTGCTCATTTGCATGTCATTACCCAGAATCCCTGGCTGCAGTGGAAGCATTGTATGCTAACAGATAATGGAGAAAGGCAGGTTTGCAGACTTTTATAATGTCTATGGCCCCAATGAGAACATTTAAAACCAGAGACATAACATAAAACACAGACAAAGCTCAGTTTATAGCACATCTAGTGAGACTCATACACGGTACAGTGCCTAAATATATATGTATAAATATCTAATAAGTAAATGGTCTTTTAGTTTGACATTTTTGGCCAAAATTGTTGTAAGCCCCTGAGCCAACGGCACGGCAGACCACATGTCAGGGGTCCCTAACGCTAATATAAATTCTTAATAACCTGTGTAATAACAGGAAGAATGATTTATAGTAAATCTGTCAATATTAGTAGCAAAGTTGATGAGAACAGTCAGAATTTTTTCCAGAGCACACTGGAAAAGGCCTTGAAAGACAAAAGTAAGGCTTGGTCCCCCCTGGCTACTGCAGCGCTCGCTATGGCGGGCGCTGCGGGAAAAAAAAAGGGAAAAAGAGCCGCCCCTCAATGGGGCCGGGCCCGCTGCGCGCGGCGAGTTTTTGAGGCACACATGAAAAGTGAGATTGGAACTAGCGACGGAGCGCTAGGCCACGCCCCCAGCAGTTCAGCCAATGAGGGCGAACCTGCCGGGTGACGTCATGGGCCGCGCCCCCGTCACGCCCCCTCTGTCTTTTCCCCTGCAGCTCACTGCAGACCGGGGAACTCGGCTGCACGCCCCGGCAGCCTCGCATGCGTGCGTGCAGCACAGGCACTCCATTGTTACACAAATCAGGGTAAAATATACAACAGAGGGGACTAAATGCGGGACAGGAGAGTATTAAGACTCTGCGGGAAACGCAAGAGGTGACAGACTGCTGGAGGTTACTAAATCCCATAGAGAGGGAATACTCCTTTTCTCCATCCTCATAATACCTTCTCAAGAAACGACTATTTTTTAATAAGTGACTACAGTATTTAATCCCTAACCTTGGTTTTGCTTCCATTGAAAACATCTTGATTTCTGACCATGCCCCAGTTTGGATAGGGCTAAATATAGGGCAGAAAGAGCACAACGATAGGATATGGAGTTTCCCTTCACACTTATATCACAATGAGGAGTTTAAAGCTTTCCTACTAAATAAATGGTACCAATTTAAGGACAATAACGCTGACAATAACGCTGCTCCCCAAAAAGAAGAACAATTGTATTGGAAGACTGCAAAGACTGTGCTAAGGTGAGATATAATGGCCTTTTCAAATAAAAAAAAGAAAGGAAACAGACACGGAATTCAGGAACGCTAGTGACGAGACAAGCGAAGCATACAGGAGCTTTAAACTCAAACCATTTATGGCCACAAACAGGAATATTTAAAAAACAAAAAAGCGAGAGACATGGCTGAGAGAATGGAAGTTAAAAAAAAATGCAATACAGAGAGTTTAATCTATATAGATATGGGAATAAAGCTGGTAAACTAATGGGGAATGTAGTCACAAACTACACATCATCTAAACATAAAGAAAATAAAGCTAATGGTGAAATCTCAACTGAACCCAAAGAAATATCTTTAGCATTTCAAGAATACTATAAAAAATTATATAGAAAGAGAGGAAAACGCAGAGGTAATGGAGGATTTCATGGGGAAATTATTATTGCCTAAATTAAAAAGGGAAGATCAACAATGAAGAAATGAACTAATTTACATAGAAGAAATAACAGTCAATTAAAAAACTTAAAAATGGCAAAGCCCCAGGGCCCAATGGGTTTGGGGTAGAATTCTATGAAATCATAAGTGAGAAAATAGGGCTACCGCTTAAGGAAGCAGTCAAAGATATATTAAAAACTGAAGAATACTTAGAAAAGGGCAAGATGGCTTTTATAAGGATTCTTCACAAGGCAGGGGAAAACCCACTAAATCCAGAATCATATAGGCCAATTTCATTATTAAATCAAGACAGCAAGTTCCTTTTAAATATTTTATCAGAGAGGCTTGCATCCATCCTATCAAAATCTATCCACTCAGATCAATCAAGATTTGTAAAGGGGAGACATCTGGTAAAGCATATTGGAAAGGTTAAAGCTGCCATAAACTGGACCAAATCTAATATAAAAAAGAACAAAAATAATATTATATCAATAGACGCCAAAAAGGCCTTCGATAATGTAAACTGGAAGAGGGTACTGCAAAATCTGAGGATTGAGGGACCTTTCCTTAAGATAATACAATCAATGCACACAGATCCAAAAGTTAAAATAATGGCAGCAGGGTTACTATCTCCAGAGTTCAAATTATACAAAGGAACAAGACAGGGGTGCCCGCTGTCACCTTTGTTCTTTAATTTAGCAATTGAGCTCTTTGCCGAATATTTGAGACATATGGAAATTTTCAAGGGAATCAACATAGGGAAGTACGAGGCTAAATTGGCTCTGTTTGCTTATCATCTGCTGCTTCTAGTGGCTAATCCGGAGGAGGCGTTGCCCAACATATTTAAAGCTATCTGGGACTTTCGTAAATTCTCAGGGATCAACGTTAAAATTACAGAAAAATCTATTAATCCTCACAAATAAGAATGCTGTAACATGGGATGAGAAGTTACCCTTTAAAAAGACAAGGAAATCTATACAATATCTAGGTATTAATATTGCAGCGGACCTGGGAAAACTATATTGAGACAATTTTAAGAGTATTTTTCAGAAGGTAATAAAGGAACTGGAAGGGTGGCAGAACCTCCCTCTGAACCTGTCAGGGAGATGCCAACTGATTAAATGGTCAGCTTTGCCAGAATTCTCTACCCCTTACACATGTTACCATTACTAATAAAACATACAGATACCAAATAATTGAATAGATCAATTAGTAGGTTCATTTGGAGAAGAGAGAGAGAGACAGAATCGCATTAAAAAAAACTACACCTCTGCAGAGAATCGTGGGGACTAACTTTCCCCGATATCACAAAGTACAATTTAGCATGTGTTATAAGGCATGTAGGCGATAGGATATTGGAGAACATTTTAAACTCTAATTTAGATATACAGTAGAGCAGTAGAGCAGCAACAGGTGTGGCCTATGAATCTAAGAGATATACTACATACAAAGGTATAAATCATGCATCATTTCAACTGTGGGAAAGCAAGGGCTTAAGGCATATAGGACATTTGATAAAGGTAGACCAGGAGAGGCTTTGATGAACTAAAAGAAAAGAGGGAGATACCTAGTTCACATGGCTACTCGTATGCACAGGAAACACATTATTGCAAATCACTGGAGAACTATAAAAAGAAAGTATTGTCAAATAATATATTTGCTAATTTCTTTAGTCTTTCCAGAGAGGACAGATACACTACATTAGATATAGCAGGGGTGCGCAAAGTTTTTAACTTGCGTCCCCCCTGCCTCCTTACCTCCTGCCTCGTGCCCCGGCTTCAAGTGACGTCACGTGACCCTGCGGTGTCATTTGACACCGGTTACCATGTCGCCAAAGATCAGGTAAGAGAAGCTGCAGAGGCCTCACGCGGTACCCCTCTTCACCCCCCTTCCCCCGAGCCCCTTTTCACACCTCGCAAGCCCCCTCTCTTTCCCTCAATCTTCCCATGAATTTCTCTCTCTCCGTCTCACCTCTCATTCTCTCCATTAATTACCCCACTCACTCAATCCCCCCGACTCACATGTATTTCTCTCCCATGCATCTCACTCTTACTCCCTCTTTTCCTCACTCACCCCCTCTCTCCTCTCACTCTCCCCCCTCCGTCAAATACCCCGCTCGATCCCCCTCCTTAGACTCATTCTCTCCCCCCCTCACACAATTCCGCACACAAAATATACCAAACAAAAAACACCCCAATGCAAAAAATTCTCCACCCCCAAATATATACAGACCCCCCAAATATATACAACCCCCACAATACATTAAAAAATACCTCCCCAATACATATAACCCTCAATGTACCCCAAAATACATATATAAAAAAAAAACAATGCTTATTAAAAAACTCCTCCAATGCTCATATATATATTAAAAAAAAAAGGCACCCAATGCTCATATGGGCTCAGTGAGTAAAGACACTGACTGGCCCTGAGTTTGAAGCAGGGGAACCTGGTTCAATTCCTGGTGTCGGCTCCTTGTGACCTTGGGCAAGTCACTTTATCTCCCTGTGTCTCAGGCACCAGAAACATAGATTGTAAGCTCCACGGGGCAGGGACCTGTGCCTGCAAAATGTCTCTGTAAAGCACTACGTAAAACTAGCAGCGCTATACAAGAACATGTTATTATTATTATTATTATTATTATATAACCCCCCATGCTCATATATATATTTAAAAAAAGCCCCAGTACATATTAAAAAAAAAAACAACACAGTACATATTAAAAAAACAATACATATTAAAAAAAAAATAAACATATTAAAAATATAGACTTACCTTGGTGATGGTCAGACCAGTCCCGGTAATTTAGGTTTTTGTTTGTCATTGTCTAAAACAGGGGTGCACAAACGGGGTGTGCAATATTTTCTGGGGCGGGAGGGCACGGCACTTACTGAGGCCCTGCACTCTTCCCCAAATCATATAAATTAAATGCCGGGGGAGCACGCAAGGTCTCTGTATGTCACTTACCTTGTCTCTGGCTTATGGCAACGCAAACTCACATGATGTTGTGATGTCAGAAAAGCCTGAGTATATGAATTTGAATATATTATTTACAGGTTTAATGTACTATTAAATGTAAAGGAATATTGTAGTCACTGTAAACTGGTATTTTGTTATGTTGGTGAAATGTATTATGTTTTGTTGTTATGGAAAACTTAATAAATATTTTCAACGATAAAAAAAGTGGGTTCAATAGTGGGTTCAATCCCCCTCCGGGAGCACGAGGCAAGAGCAACTTACTTTCGTTTCTTAAATGACCAATATGACTGGATAAATTGTCCAGGACTAGTATAGTTACAGAGAAGAGAAAAAACTTCCTTAAAAGTGACAACGAGTCCTAAATAAACCCTGTTCAAACACTTAGGGGGGTATTCAATAAACCGCAATACTGCTTATCAGGGCATTATCGTACTGAAACTCTTTCATTGTCTTCAATGTAAGGCCGAGTCCAATTGCGCGAGGGCGATGGAGCGCATGGCGTCAGGTGCGACTGTCAGCCGAGCGATCTGTGGACTACAGATCCTCGCGACGGGGAGGCGTGTCGGAGGCGTGGCTGATGACGTCACAGAGCTAGTTCGCCTTCATTGGGCGAACCCGCTCACATGACCCGGCCTTCGCGAGACTAAAAAAAAAAAATTTCTGGCGAAAAACCAGCCGTGCGGTTGCTCACGTGCAGGCGCGCGCTCTATGGACGTTCCCATAGACTTTACTGTGTTTGATCGCGCCAAAGCATGGACGCGGCCTAAGTTTCTGTGTGACAGATCGTAACTATCACAGTTTTATGAATACCCCGGTGGTACTGACTGTTTCAGAGTATGGGAAATAGATAGATGAGATCATTATTGTATTTTTTTTATTAGAGACTGCCTTTATTTTCCTCTTTTCACCGTTCACACAATTCACCTTTTTGTAGTTTTCAATTTCAGAGAAACAATGTTTTAAATGACAGTAAATTGTGTCGAAATGTGAATTTTGTTGTCACTGCAGATTTTCACCGCAACTTTGGAATCTCCGCCACGTCCTTGCGTCACTGAGACCTGAGCCCTTCATTAGCCCCTAACAGAAGCGCTATGTATGAGACATTCTGTTAACTTTGTTGCCCTTTCCTTTGAAGTTAAGCTGTTGAGACGCCGATCTTTACTGAAACAACCCGTGAAGTTCTGTATCCTGTGCTGGATACTTACTGTATACTGGAGACCCATTCTTATGAATTGAGCTATTCTTCAGCACTGGGAAGCGGCTTCACTACCCATTGTGTAGGGGCCTAAAACTTTAATGCTATTCAGCATCAAACGATAACTCATACATTCAGATAAAGAAGTTGTTACACGCCTTCAATTCCATATAATTTGCTAAGTGGAGAAAGGGCTGTAAAAAGGGCAGAACCAGTGTGCAAAGGGTTCCTGTAGCAGTTCCTGAATGCGAAGATACACTTGTTCTGTTTCAAACTCTGGCCTCATTTGGCGTAATTACATTCTAAAATCCCATTTAAAATAAATATTTATACTCGGAAGCACATCGTACGAGCAGTGTTATCTTATCTGTTTATTTCATGGCAAGAGCTCTGTTTAAAACGATAAGTAGACAGCTTGAAAAAAATATATATCAACAGACCGATAAAGCGCAGGATTAGAGGAACTATAAAATGAGACAAAAGTGAATCAAAGTCAAAACTAAAGTATAAATGTCAAATGGCTAAAGATATTTGAGATGATTTTAGGTCTTGGTTTATGGCGGAGAGAACCCGTTATTGAAGGCGGGAGGCATTTAGACACATATAGTGATAAAGTGAAATCATTCAGCCATACGACACTCAAAATATTTTTAGCATCTTTTTCATGACACCTACGCTTGAATAGTGTGCATATTTAGGCTGAAATGTCTAGCCCCGTAAAGCAGGGAGGCCAACTCTCAAGGGCCACCAATAGGTCTGGTTTTAAGGATATCCCTGCTTCAGCACAGGTGGCTCAATCAGTGGCTGTCTTGGAAATCTTATATATTTTTTTTTAATAGATCAGTTTGGTAGTCATAGATAATACTGACTGCATTTTTTTTAAATTCAACTCTTAATGTCATTTTTAAAGTTTTAAAGCATCCTTTGATTTCTATAGCAGGTTTCAGCCCATCTCCCCAGCAGTGCAAGATCTCAGCAACACTTTCCTGTTTGTGATAATGTGTTGCCAAGATTCCCAGCAGTTTGAGCTGTAAACTGTAACAATAGATAATGTTACCTTAGTAATATAAGGATACATTGTAGCTGCTGAGTTACAGTGACTGAAGCAGTCATTATGTTAGGCACACAATCAGTATTTTGACAGATTTATAAACAGACGCACCAAGCAATTGCCAGCTTAGGTAAGAATGTACAATTATACACTGTCACATGCTTTACATATAAAAATAAGAAGAATAAAAAGGGTGGGGGGGTGTTGTATTGCTGTTTTAAGTAATCTTTAAATATTACTGCCAACCTGACTCAGTGTCATCCTGAGATTGCAGTCTTGTCCTTGTACTCCAAGTCAGCACTGTTAGTAGAAATACAGGACAATCATGAACCAGGATTCACAAGGTTTGGTATCAGGAAACGGCAACTTCATTGAAACCTCCGGATGACCTGTAGCTCGGTTGCCAATGTTGGAGAATGATTTGACATCTGCATTTCTCCAAAATGGGAAACAACATATTTTATAGTGAAATTGCTCAGTAATCAGGATGTATATGTTTTATAATACTGTATCATTGAAAAATGTATGTAACAATGCCCTTATAACTCCATCTCTAGAGCTATCACAGTTCAGGGTAATGTGAAAAACACAGTACAGTATGTCCATCAAATTCAGTTTCTTCAACCTCTTCTGCTTTTTGCACATTCACTTCTACAAACAGTAAACCAAACAGTGGCTTCAAACAAGAGTGTTTACGCAGGAGAAGAAAGGAACACGACCGAGGTGAGCATCTTAAATGTTACCCACTTAAGTTGTGTTAAGTAAACTCTCACTCAAAGAAACTTGTGCTGTCGGTTAAAAAAAACATGAGTTTGTATTGTGCATTGTAAAGATGGTGGTGGTTGCAAACCTGGCACATAAAGGTTATATAGGCGGGCAAAATAAGTGACAGAAGACGTCCAGCATACAAGGTACAGCACAGACAAGAAACTCATTTGCCTATCTTCCACAAGTCCCCTAAACCCACATCTTCCTGGTATCCAGATGATACATAGAGTTTGTATTGTCTTTATTTTTCATGTTTGTGGATGCTTCTTTTACACAAACATTCCCCACCCCTAGATATTGCTTATCTTCTCCATGAGAAGCGATAGAAAAAAAAAATATATATATATATAAAAAAAATATATATATCAAAAAAATATATATATATAATATATATATATATTGCAGAATAAATGAGTTCTTCAGTATTAGGTGATACCATTTTTTATTGGACTAACAATATATGTCATAGGACAATCTTTCGAGAGTTCTCCTCTCTTCTTCAGGTCAAGCAATAGAGGAGAACTCTCGAAAGCTTGTCCTATGACATAAATTGTTAGTCCAATAAAAAAGGTATCACCTAATACTGAAGAACTCATTTATTCTGCACTATCGCAACTGGACTAACACAGCTACTTTCTGCTTTATATATATATATATATATATATATATATATATATATATATATATATATACTCATTGTTCCCCCAGAGTATAAAAAAACAGTGATTTTTCACAGAACACAAAAAAGTTATATTTTCACTTTAAAGGATGATACAATCTTTCCAAAGAGTGTAAATTAAACGTATCAAAATATTATTCAGTTTCTGCCAACTTGCACAAGCTTTTATCGAGGAAGTGGTGAGATTTAAGATAGCTGGATATATATGCAAGTATTTTGGCTACTTACTGTAACAGAAACAAATAGATGTACTCTGGTCCAAATTTCGGTAACTGAGAAACATACTTCCGGTTGTTTAGTCTGCGTGCTAAAGAGCAGCGAAATGTGTTTTCTTTGTGTAAGTGGAAATGTGGGGGTCGGGATGAGGGCCAAGAAATTGTTTACATGACATGACACAAAACATCGATGTAAAACCTAACTCATTCATCTGGAGTTCTACACAAGTGTAACAGAAACAAAGCAAATGACATAGATGCACTGCAGACGTGCTGGAAAAGGATTTAGTCCCATTTATTTGATTGGATCCCATCTCTTTTCCAGCACTGAGAATATGTCTTCATAGCATAATAAATATGGGTTAAAGAGGGGGAAGGAAAGACCATATTAGCTACTGATGAAGCTGAATACAGCATAATATTTTATATGATTTCTTTTAGGTATGTGGCCATGTTAGTAGCTGCTAGTGAGACTGTTTCTGTCCTCGGCACTCCAACTGTGGCTACTGGGGTTTAAAGATTAAACACAACATTTGCAGAACATGCAGCTATCAATATCATCGCTGTTCAACTAACAGGCAACAGGCTTCCTGTGAGCACAATCATCAGAATTCTGGTGCCCACAAAGTATGATCTGTGGTGGCAGCATCTCACACGTTCACTAGGAACTATATGATTTGTGGTGGCATCTCACACGTTCACTAGGAACTGGTATGATTTGTGGTGCATCTCACACGTTCACTAGGAACTGGTATGACTTGTGGTGGCATCTCACACGTTCACTAGAAACTGGTATGATTTGTGGTGCATCTCACACGTTCACTAGGAACTGGTATGATTTGTGGTGGCATCTCACACGTTCACTAGGAACTGGAGGTCACAATGCCACAGTGCAAATAACTGAAATGGCCTGGTACATGTACTACAGTACTTTAAAGAGGCAGACCAAGCAGCTTAAAAACAAAAAAAAATGTTTAATTTTAAATATATGCAGCATTTGATTACCTTTATTGAAAACTAATTAGCCAAGCTGCCGATTGATTCATTCTCCCGTGTTCAATCAGCAAAATCCTTCTTCCCAGGGTTCACTGAATGGCTGCCTTTCAGTTTCAATCAATTCTATAGTCATTGGGTGCGCAAACATTTCACTGTGCGCACCCCTGCCTGCTCTCCTTGGTGCCACGCGCTCCCCCCCTGCTCGACCCCGGCGTCAAATGACGTGTGAGGTCATGTGACAACACATCGCCATGGCAACGTGACATCACGTGATCCTACAGCGTCATTAGACGCTGGGTTACCAGGACGACGCGTAGCTGGAAGGTAAATGGTATTATAGAGGCCTCGCGCGGTCCCCCGGCATTTAATTATCACAAACAGGAAAATATTACAAAGATCTTGCACTGCTGGGGAGGTGTGCTAAAACCTGCTATAGAAATCAAAGGATGCTCAGTATATTAAAACTCATTAAAAATGGCATTAAGAGTTGAATTTTAAAATAAAAAAGGCAGTAAGTATTATCTAATACTACAGGACTGATATATTGAAGGAAAAAAAACACACGTAGGATATTGCTTGGATTGCTCCTTTAAACGTTACTCGCATTTAGTTTACAGAAAAACATTTTGTTAACAATACAATTGGATTCATTCTACAAATGTACTGTAATTAGGCTGAATGCAAACTTTTGGCCATTCTTACTGTTCAATAGGGACCCTGAATGGTGTGTATTTCCTGTTAGTGCACGGCTGTGAAACATACAACCCTTCTGTCCGGCCTGCAGACAAGGTACCAAGAGAGCTGGTGCGGGGGAGGGGCCTGTGCTGGAGCAGGGCGGGGCCTGTGCTGGAGCAGGGGAGGGGCCTGTTCTGGTGCAGGGCCTGTGCTGGCACAGGGGAGGGGCCTGTGCTTCTACTACACTTGATTGCAGCAGCAACTCTCGCGAGACTTGATGTACCAATAAGAGTACCCAGTTAGCCTGTGTGTGGGATCCTACTGCTGTTGGGTGTGGGCACAGGCCCCTCCTCCACACCAGCTCTCTTCTCATGCTGCCTCACCCAGTAAGTGCGTGGAGGGCCATATTAAGTGCGAGGGGGAAATATAAAATGTGAGGGGGCATACTACGTGTGAGGGTGAGGGATATTAAGTGTGAGGGTGGAAGATATTAAGTGTTAGGGTGGGGGATATTAAATGTGAGGGTGGGGGATATTAAGTGTGAGGGTGGGGGATATTAAGTGTGAGGGTGGGGGATATTAAGTGTGAGGGTGGGGGATATTAAGTGTGAGGGTGGGGGATATTAAGTGTGAGGGTGGGGGATATTAAGTGTGAGGGTGGGGGATATTAAGTGTGAGGGTGGGGGATATTAAGTGTGAGGGTGGGGGATATTAAGTGTGAGGGTGGGGGATATTAAGTGTGAGGGTGGGGGATATTAAGTGTTAGGGTGGGGGATATTAAGTGTGAGGGTGGGGGATATTAAGTGTGAGGGTGGGGGATATTAAGTATGAGGGGGGACCATATTAAGTGTGAGGGGAGCATATTAAGTGTGCAGGGGGAATATAAAGTGTGAGAGAGCATATTACCGTAAGTGAGAGGGGGGGGGGATATTAAGTATGAGAGGGGCATATTAAGTGTGAGGAGGGGAGTATATTATGTGTGAGGGTGGGGGATAATAAGAGTATGTGAGGGGGGATATTTAGAGAAGGTTGAGGGGGAGATTTTAATAGTGTGGGGGGGGGGATAAGAGTGTGGGAGGTGGGGAGAGAAATAGAGAGAAGGTGGGGAGTGAGGGGGGAAGAGTGAGCTTAATGTCGACACCTAGCATACAGCCGTGCTGCTGTGTTTTATATACGTATTTTGAAAATGTATGCTATGTACGGCCCGACTGAAGTCTAATCAGGCCCCGCATATGAATTGAGTTCTACACCCCTGTGTTAGAGAATCCACTTACGGAAGGGATCCTTTGCAAGGTCCTGATTAAAGCTGCAGTTCAAGCAATATCCTACATGTGTGTTTTTTAAATAAATCAGTTCTGTACTATGAGAAAATACTTGTAGCATTTTTTTTTTTAAAACAACAATTTTTAAAGACATTTTAATGTATTCTAATGTAACAAGAATTTTTGTTTCTATAGAAACCATTTACAAAGTCACATCCCCTTCCTTTTCTGAAGCAGGCTCTGGCTCTTGAGCCCTGCCCTCTCTCTATCTGTCAACCAATTGTATCTAGTGACTGCCTGGTCACATGATCTTCCCCACAGAAACCCCCCAAGCCGAATCTTTGCCGATTTAAACAGCAGCTTTAACTGCAGCTTTAAAGGAGCATTTCGTGCGATTTTTTTTTTTTTTAATTAAATTTTTTAATACAGAATTGCAGCAGGGGGTCTCCGGAGCTGAACACCATTCATTTCAGCTCAGAGGACCCCCTGTTCCCAGAGATACTAACCTCTGTAGGGGGTGATAGTATCTCTGCAGTTTTCCGCAGTTTAAAGCTCCCTCGTCACATGGACCAATAGGAAGCTGCACCGGATGAGGTCACGGTTTCCCATTGGTCCACAGAGCCCGGGAGCTTTGAAAAGCGGCCATAAAGTCAAGTGGATACCAGCACCCACTACAGATGTATCTCCGCAAGCAGGGGGTCCCCGGAGCCGAAATTAATGGGTGTCAGCTCCGGAGAACCCCTGCTTCAATCCTGTATTTAAAAAATGAAGAAGAAAAAACACTTGGATAGCCTCTTTAACACCCAGTGGCGTCACACAAAGGGGAGTAGGCAGAAAATAATAATTCTCCCATATTTTATACTTATAATGCTCGACTCTTGGTCAAAACCAAAAAGGCACAAATCATTACGATGGATTTCCTCCCCCCCTATATCTTTTTTTCATGGATGGGAAGCAGAAGGAACTGAACTGTCTTAATTTTAGCTTGAGGCATCCCCTGGTTCCTGAGATACATAACATTAAAGGTGGAGCTGGTACCATCCTATCCAGGTGAAATAAAGTGGTGGATTAAATCACTCATGATACTGCTGCGGCCGAGTTTATTCGAGCATTTGCCCGTTCTCGGCCGCAGCAGTAACCTGGCGCGCGCCGGAGTGTGCCGGGCGCTCGCCGAAGACACGGAGGAGCGCCCTCCGATCGGGGCTTTCTCCCTCCCGCTGCCGGGTCCGCCGGGTCCCCCGGAACCCCCTGCCGCCGTCCCCCACATCGCGGGACACCAGGGCTCCCTCGGGGAGCCCAGGACGCGCGTGCAGGGGGCGCAGGCACCCGATGACGCGTGACCGCGCGGCACGCCGAGGGAGTGCGGCTAGCATGCCGGGGCATCCCCCGGCTTGCGGAGCTAGCCGCATTCAAATAAAATGTGCCGCCTCTGTAGGTGAGCCAATACGAAGCCACGATAGATCCTACTGATTTGCGTGATGAGAGGGATTTTAATTTGCAAAAGTACTGGCTCTAACTTTCCTGGCAAGAATCTCAGGAATAGAGATGGGCAACTTTTTTTTGGAAATTCCTTTGATATGAGAGAGAATTCAAATTTTAGAAGCAGGAGCTGAAAGGAGCATACCTGAGCGATATGCTAATGGCTATGCAAAGTATATTGAAATGAGTCCCGTCCTACACTTCCTAAAAGGATTTACATACCAACTATATAGAGTTGATAAGCCTAAGGCACCAACCTAATGACTGGAATCATGTCAGATCCAACAGGCCTAGAACCCAGAACCACTGCTTTTCTAGGCCACTGCTCCAGCAGTGTGAGCTAAACCAGCTGATGGGTTTCAATGCCCACTGTCTACTAACAGCATACCTCCAAGGGATATTTATATTGTTGATTGTATTTGTAACCTTGAAAGCACTTCAAGCACAAAGTAATAATATGTACTGAGGGCTATGTGTTACTGTAGTCAGGTGACATTAAATAAAAGTTGAACAGAACATGGGCAACCTCGCTCCACTAGGTTAGAAGAAAATGAGTTCCACCTCTACTGCTCTAGGGATTATAACTGCGGTTTAACAAGCAAGCACTATTACTATTATTATTATTAAAACCCAGACCCAACGAGTTAGAACTAAAATGAGAAAAAAGATCTCCAATGTCTCCGGCTTGATCTTATTTTTGAAGTGAAACTTCTTTGCTGGCGCCTACAGGGTTTTCTTTGGTAAAAATCCTAACCTTGTAACGAAAATCCATAACGTGCGTGACGTCACGCTCCTAATGGGCGCGTGCCCGCCACATGTGCCCATCACGCTCGCGTATGCACAAAAAAAACACCGTTTAGGCCGCACAGAGGTTAAAAACACTGCCGGGTCTCGCCGCACATGTACAGTGGCGGCCGGAGTTTGCCGCACATGTGCAGTGGTGGCCGGAGTCTGGTGCACATGTGCAGTGGCGACCGGACTCGGTGCTTGGGAGACAGAGGCAATCAGAGGCCCCACACACAGGCAGACACACACACACACACACACACAGAGGCAGAGACACAACACAAAGGCAGACAGACACATACAGAGGCAAGCACACAAACACACACAAACAGACACCAGAGGAACACACACAGGCACAAGAGGAACACACACAGAGGCACCAGAGACACACGCACACACACAGAGAAGCACGCATGCGCGCACGTACACACACACACACACAGAGACAGTTAGTATAACTTTCTAAGTGCAAATAGGTAAAACAGAGGCGTGTGCCGAGCACGCGCGTTCTACGTCAAACTTCTTTGCGTTTTCCCATTGACATTGTGTTTTGAATTTTAATTAAAAATATCACCATCACAAATACAATATCTGTGACAAAACAGTGACCAAAGACAAAGAAGTTTCACTTCAAATGCGAGTGCTCAGCAGACACGACTTTTTTTTACATACATACATGTACAGGGCCGCCAGTGTGGACACCTGTCCCGGGCACGGGGAGTAAATGGCCCGGGGCCCCCTGTTGCAAGCATACATACAAAAAGAAAACTTGATAACAGGCACTTCAATTATGTATCCCACCACTATATGGCTAGTGCACGCGGCAAATAGGAAATCCAAAAATAGATAAATACTCCACCAGACTCCGATGAAATAGACAAAGCACTGCACAGAAAAATATCAAAATGTGATCTTTATCGTCCACTGTACTTTGGACGATAAAGATCACATTTGATATTCAACCTTGCAGTGCTTTGTCTCTTTTTCATCGGAGTCTGGTGGAGTATCTAATCAATCTATCTAATCTATCTAATGTATCTATCGAATCTATCAATCTAATCAATCAATCTAGTCGAGTTAATCTAATCTATCAATCTATCTATCTAATCAATCAAGCTAATCTAGCTAATCTAATCTAGCTAATCTAGCTAATCTATCTATCCTTAGTTAAATTATGGTGAGTAAAAAAAAGTGACAAAAAAACTCCACAGGAAAGCATATAGCAAATGGAAATTAACTGTATGCTCATTTGCATGTCTTAGGCAGGTCTGCAACCCCACCTTTCACCATTATCACCCAGCACACAGCACTTCCACTGCAGCAAGGGATTCTGGGAAATTACATGCAAATGAGCACACAGTGCCACTGCAAAAAGCAAAAAGTGACACTGTGTGCTCATTTGCATGTCATTTCCCAGAATCCCTTGCTGCAGTGGAAGTGCTGTGTGCTGGGTGATAATGGTGAAAGGTGGGGTTGCAGACCTGCCTAAGACATGCAAATGAGCATACAGTTATGTTTCTATTTGAGATATATATATATATATATATATATATATATATATATAGCAACTGTAAATATTACTGTATGTTCATTTGCATGTCTTAGACAGGTCTGCAACCCTGTCTTTCACCATTATCGCCCAGCACACAGCGCTTCCACTGCAGCAAGGGATTCTGGGAAATGACATGCAAATGAGCACACAGCGCCACCTTTTGTCTCAAGCTCGTATTACACGAGCAAATCCTTAAGCCAATGCATATATATATATAAAATATTTAACATCTTTCTATGGGATTGATACTGTATATTCCCATCTAGCAAGTTACTGTGTAGGTGCTCACTACTATGTATCAATTTTTGCTGGCCAGCTGGTTGATATTAAAATGTTGTATATTACTATATTCTTTTGTTTTTGGTGATAATAACAATTTAAATATTTTATATTTCCGTGAGGACCTCCCACTCTATTTCTAGCACGCTTATCTAGATTTTGATAATCAGTGCAACTCTGCATTTAAGATGCGGTAGTTTGTGAATTTTCCGTTCGCTTTTAATAATAATAATTTAAAAAAAATAGTTTGTTCTTGTATAGTTTCTGCTAGTTCCCCTGCTACAAACTCAGTGCCAGTCAGTGTCTTTACTCACTGAGCCACTCCTTTATTCTGTAGTTTAGCTCAGCATAAATAAGCACCTCAATCGATTATATGAGTAATTTGGGGTTAGTGTCGTAATGTAGCCAGTTTTATGATATAGGTCTTTTTTAGACCATTAACAAATGAAGTGTCACTGTACACTTGCCTTTTCTGCCAGCCATCCCAGGTGCCGAATTTCTTGACTTCCAGAAATCCCGGCCTTGCCCAGCTGTTCTTTGGCTTCTGCTATCACCCTAGTGACCAGATCACTGACAGTAGAGTGTATTGCATTGAACCAGGCCTGGGTTGTAGCGGAATCTTTACTCCTAAGGATCACGGTGTGCTTGACATCAGGTGAATGGAGTTCAAGATTTCTAGGGAAAAAAAAAACATTAAGCATGGAATTAGAGCCAAAATAGGATTCAACATCATTTGGGCATGTTCTGATTTATGAATAGAATAATCTATTGTGAACACAACAAGGCAATTTAATAACACTTTCAACAACAACAATAACAATAATAATAATAATAATAATAATAAATGTGTGTGTGTATATATATATATATATATATATATATATATATATATATATATATATATACACTGGCGACACACTTTATTCGAGCTCGGCTAGTCCCACGAATTCGGGTATACCCGGGTGTATTGAGGTTTGTGACTGTTTTCTGCCCGAGTGCATTGGGTTATTTTCAAGCAGGGATTAAAGCATTTTATTCCCGCTGGCTGCAATACTGCACAGTTTATATATATATACTGCATTACAATTCATGAATTTATGCCATCTGGTAGACACACGAAGCATTGCAGCCTATTAAATCCTAATCATTATCATTTAACAGATCAGCCGCCCGTCAGCCAGGCATGAACCCAGGCTGGGAAGGCAAACGCAACGGGGCTTGTCAGAGGTGAGGAGCGGCGCATTCCAGGTATCTGCCAGGTACATACTGGGTATTTGCTCGAATAAAGTGTGTCGGTGCAGTATAAACACCACTGTATTTCTTTTCTTGTTAAATGTATGTCTCTATACAGTAATTCTTAATTATGTTGATTTCTGAAGGAATAGTGCTAAAAACACCTTTGGAATATGTTTTTTCCCCATCATGATAGGCATTGTAGCACAGCAGATATGTATCAATTACCATATAACTATAAATTGTAACAGAAAACAAATCAGTATTCAGATCAGGAGTGTTCAACTCCTGTCCTCAAAGGCCACCAACAGGTCAGGTGTTCAGGATATCCCTGCTTCAGCACAGGTGGCTCAGTCTTTGACCGAGCCACTGATTAAGCCACCTGTGCTGAAGCAGCGATATCCTGAAAACCTGACCTGTTGGTGGCCCTTGAGGACTGGCGTTGCTCACCCCTCATTTAGGAGAAGCCCTCCCTTTGTGTGCTGCTGGCTCACATAGCACCCAAGGGGTTAAAGGCAAACTCCCATTCAACCAGTTCCATCTTTGTTTTCCAAGAATTGCTAAAACTTGCACCAATTTTGAACTTATCGCATATTTTGACTGTGAAACATTGAGGTTTTTTAAAAATTACATTGGGAAAATATTGATTGAAGAGTGGGAGCTCTTCTTAAAAACACGACTACACAACCCGCGCCCTCATAACTGCAATCATGAGAGAACCAACCACTGGCCACTGGCATTTCCATATGCTAAATACAATCTCATTCAAAAAGGCATTGTTGACCTTGTCACAGTTAAAGCGTTCGACATCTCTTCAATTATTAAAACACAGTTTAAATGTATGTGTTACATGGCTAAGCGCTTACAAAGGGAGTTGCTATAAAGTGTATGTTATTACTACACCTTATATGCAGCTCTTTAGCTGCCCTTTCTCTGCCTGGTCCAGGCAATAACACAGTGCTATGTTTATCTATATTTCAGCGATAACGTTTTCTTTGAATTCCCCATTGAATGGAAATATTCAAGGCATTGCCAGAGCTGTGTTTATTCTCACACTCCAATGCAGTTATGTAAATACTGCATATGGAAGCATTTCACATACTACCCATCCCAAATCAAAGGGGATTGCTGCAGGACCGGATAGCTACCAAAGTACGAGGCAGCTATCCAGTTTGGCATGGCAATTGATAAATGATAGCACATTTTCCCGCTGATTGCTTGGTGAACCAGAATGTAACAGTGTAACCGTATTCTGTTTTTCAATATTAAGGGCTTGTGGCAAACCACTGATTATTTATTTTCACTGCAGTGCATCTAAGGACAGTCACCTAGCAACAAACCCAGCACCACAAACTTATTTCCCCTCTTAGGCTAGTTAGTGTTAATAGTAATGCAGTTGGCCAGGCAGAAAACCCTGGAATCATTTTCTATACCCTTAGGGCCACCAACGGGTCAGGTTTTCAGAATATCCCTGCTTCAGCACAGGTGGCTCAATCGACGGCAGTCCCACATGAGGACAAGCCAAGGTTGTCCGTTTACTTGGCATTAGGCTTTCTCAACAGAATATAATACTAATTTGTTTGCCTCTTTATTATTGAGGGGTGAGCTCCTCTGGTGCTGGAGAGTTTTGCAACATATTGCATTAGTGAAAAAAATATCTTAATGTTCCTACGTTTTTCCCTGTACCATGAAAAAACAAGATGCTTGGGGACCAGAGTAAGAACTAGTGCAAGTGTACTGTAACTACATTTCAATATATCCACCCAAATGTGCATTTCAGTGCAAACTTCTTTCACTATTATAAATGAGACTAGCGTACTAGTAGTGTCACTGCCTTTAATGCAAGTGACCTCGGGCAAGTTATCGTACGTCCCGGTACCAAAATGAGATTGCAACCTCTTTGGAACAGACTCACTGTTCCTGCAAAATTCTAAGTACAGGACACCGTGCACTGTCAGCGCTACATAAGAATAATATCATAGTACATTAAATGTGTCATTTCCCCGAAAACTTTCAGAAGATCTTTCGCAAAGAAACACGGCGTGGTTTGCCCGATTACGTCGAAAATAAACATGCTTCAGGACACTATGGCAAAATGGTCTCGTCTGTGGACTTTGAGGGCTATTCATTCAGCTGCGGTAGTGGTGATCAGGGCACCTTTTCTAAGGTATCTTGGTTTTTCCATTTTAACCCTTCATTTTCCTGGAGTAACTACTGATTGTATTTGTACTCTTAAAATAAAGTGCCTGTATGACGACGGGAGTGGGGTATTAGTCATTCAGCAGATAGACAGCATGGGGCAAACATTGACACTGGTATGAAATGCATTTGATCTATTTTATTGTTACTTTCTTGTAGCATATTGCTTATGTGTAGCAAATATTGAAAGCTACAGTACATAAATATTGAAGTGTCTGAAATAATAAATGCTTTAAAGCAGCTGTCGAAACTGCCGTCCCCCCTTTAATATGTGCATCAATACAATCCATACAATGATAAGTAATTAGCTAAGTTGACGATGGATCGGCAAATATTTGGCTTGGGGGTTCACTAAATGGCTGTCAGTGCAGCACAAGCAGACAAAAGATGCAAAATTCTGTGGGGAAGATCATGTGACCAGGCAGTCACTAGATACAATTGGTGCACTGCTAGAGAGAGGGCAGGGCTCAAAAATGGGTGTGCCAGAGCCTGTTTCAGAAGAGGAAGGGGACGCGACTTTGTAAATGGTTGCTATAGAAACAAAAAATGCTTGTTATATTATAATACATTCAAAATGTCTCTCAGAATAGTTTTTTCAACAAAAAAAATGCTACAAGTATTTTCTCATAGTGCTGATCAGATTTATTTAAAAAAAGCACATGTAGGATATTGCTTGGTCTGCAGCTTTAAAGTACTTTTGGCAATATATTAACGTACAGTATATGTATCTATATAGATTGCTTTATTATCATTTGTTCAAAAACATATATATGGGTCTTGCGAAGTATTGTGAGTAGGATTAAGAGGTAGTATGGATCTCTTTCTATTCCTTTTAATTAGCACCAACCAGGCCAGTAGGTACCAGCACCATGTACCATACTGGCCTACCTAAGATATATGCAGCATATGTATCAATGTAATGCCTGCCGTATAAGCTTATAGGGATCCATATCAAAATTGACAAGAAGCAAAAAGTGACACACTGTGAGTGCTCATTTACTTGTCATTTCCCAGAATCTTTGGCTGCAGTGGAAGCATTGTATGCTAAAAGATAATAGAGAAAGACAGGATTGAAGACATATCTGGGTATGTTCTCATAAGTGGCATTTTTATTTGCTGTACACTGTACGATGGGGGTTTTTGTCACATTTTGTGTACTCACCATAAATTATTGTGTGTTCTCAATATGTATAGTACGTAAATGTTAAGTTAATGGGACTTGGAAAGGCTCAGTCACTAGTAAACCACATCCACATAGTAATCATTACATTAAACCAATGCAGCCTAGAACGTGGATAGTAAAGACATTTTCTCTTTAATGAAAACCAATACCAGCAATCAATACCATTACATTATATGCTGCATATTTGTATGATAGTATTTTCCATCTGAAAATGACTAGCGTTTGACAGAAAGGGTTGCATTGGGAACATCAAAGCAGCATCTCTCTGTAATACTTAGAATGTAGGGAAACTCACACCAGTCTTTACCAGCTCATGTATCATTCTGCAGCTATAATTTGACTCACACCTACAGTAAACATTACTAAAGATGGAAACCGCTAGGAGACTGGAGCTCCAGGGCATTCCCATTGTTTTTGGAGATATATAAACAGGTTTTGAAGAAGTTCACGTTAAAGTGCTGTTACCAAGTTTACTCTTTTCCAGCCATTATAATTTCACTGTATCACAGCACTTTGCACAGGGGCAGTAAATCAGTATACTCTTAAGCGGCCGATCGAGAAAAACCCCATCCAACTGCGATCAGCCTCTGCGGAGCATTTTGAATGACATCCTCAATGATGTCCCAGGCTACATTTCAGGTTTACAGAAGAAAGATGTGTCCAGGCCGATATATAGTTCCCTCTTTCATGGAGTTGAAGAAATAATAAAACGCTGCTTTGGGTTTACAGCCTGGGTCCAACTTTGCATTCCCAAGTCAGCTACCCGTGTAGGCTGAAGGGTTTACAAAAGTTGTTTCTAAACAGGTTGCTTGCTCAGTTGTCTTTTTTTTTTTTTTTTTTCCATATTCATTATTTATCGTTACAGAAGCGGCTGTACAAGCAGCTGCATGCTCAGTTATGTTTTACACCCGGATTTGCTGTTCGAGGTGCATCATCCTATAGAGTCTATATTTTACCCGATTTATGGCCATAAAGGTTTTTGCTACCTCAGACTTCGCAGATCCCCTCTCACCCCTCAAACAATAAAGTAAAAAGTAGGGGGAGATGAAATAACGACATGCAGAATAGAATTTGATACATCCCATCACAAAATGTTGTTAACTCTCCTCAGTTTGTCAGCTGGCAATTGAGAAATGGAGCAAGCACACGGATACATTGATTATACAATATTTATGGGAAGAGTTATACAAGATACACATGATAACATATTATGTAAGAAACATCTTCAAGAACAGGGGCAGGCAATTCCAGTCCTCAAGGGCTACCAACAGGTTCAGGAATCCCTGCTTCAGCACAGGTGGGTCAGTCTTTGACTGAGCCACTGATTTGGCCCCCTGTGCTGAAGCAGGGATATGCTGAAAACCTGACCTGTTGGTGGCCCTTGAGGACTGGAGTAGCCCACCCCTGTTCTAGAAGATAAACCTGACTCTCTGCTTTAGTTTTGCTCCAGAATGTCCTTTATACACGAACTTCTAAAGCTTTAAGTCAATACAATAAAAAGAGGAATGGAAAAAGTCAGGAGGTTAAAAAGTAGCTGAAGATACTTATTTGCATTTACATGCCCAGAATATCAATATCAGCAATGTAATCACTGAATAATGTTTAAAAAGAATAAAGCATGGTTTTAGAGACCCAAATGTTTCCCAGCTATTGAAAACCTTGTGCGGTAAAAGGTTTTTGATGCTGTATTTTTGCTCAATGATCACCTGCAATTTATATATATATGAAAACATTGTGCATTTAAATTGTCAATAGTTAGAGAAAAGCCAGCAGGACATTGAAATCTCCTCTGATTAACTGATATAAAGCACAGAAGGACATCGAAATGTGCTTCCTTTTTAATTTTGTACAATAGATGAAGTCTTGATTTTTTTTACATTAAAGCCTTCAATGTCCTACTGTTCCACTCCAACCATTTGTTATTTGGACTGTGTATATATTGCCTGGAGATGGAGAATAGTGAGTGTAAATACCAGCCAGCTCCTTTTTGAAGTGAAACTTCTTTAGTGGCACCTCATTCGTAATGGGACAAAAAATGCATTGTGGAGACGGAAAATGAAACGGATGTGACGTCATGAAGTAAGTGCTGGCAGTTGAGGCCGGGCTGTGTTCTGGCTCAGCCCGACCCCAACACTGACATGCTCTCACCCACTCCCATCCGCCCTGCTAACCTAAAAATCACATCGCCACCGCTCCTAACGGCCGCCGCTCCCCCCACACGCCCGCTGACATGCGGCGGCGGCGACGAGCTCCCCCCACACGCCCTCTGACATGCGGTGGCGGTGCCAGCCGCTGGCGCTGCTCCCCCCACCCGCTCAACATCCATGATGCCGGTGCTGCTGCCACTGCACTGCTGCCAATAAACATGACCCCGCCAATCAAATTTACTCACGCTCTAAGCAGTAATAATATTATTGTTACTTTATATGTTGCTGACAACACACAAAGAAGTTTCACTCACTATGCGCGTGCACAGCACACACAGCTTTTTTTTTCACTTTAGACTTAATAGATCTTGTGCATTTTCCTGAACCAGATTGTTAGAACAACGTGGCGTGTCGGGATCCGCGTGGAAAATGTGGGAGACAAAAAAAGTAGAATAAAACTGCAAGAGAAATCCAAACATTAGGGGAAAAAAGAGAAAATAACTAAAAAACAAGCAAAAATCAGGAAGAGCTTTTACCATGCAAAGAAACTCCTTATCAGTTGTCAGATGACTATTAAAGTCTCTCTAATGTCCTATGGCCGTACAGGTCACTACCTCAGTAGAGCAGTGTCAGCTGGACTGTTCTGTAATGTTCCCTGACAGAAATCTTTTTTTACTGATCAGTATGGGATGGTGGGAGTTTCTACTAAAATATTAGTATATTACAAATAATCAACAATACTTACAATCTATACAGTGATTATATATATTATATATGTGTACTTGGAGAACGTTTTTTGTCTGGGTGGAGGTTTGTGTTTAAGTTCAGACAATGTTTTCCCTTTTGCTGTTGCTTACATCAAAATGGTCTCCATACAGTAGAAGATTGTAAACTGCTGTACCAACTTGTCTAGGTGTCCAACAGTAAATATGTTTGATATTGACAGCTGCAAACAATATCACGCATGTTGTTACCTGCAAATTCTCTTGTTTGCTAAAGCTCTTCTACGTTGCATTACATTTGTGATATACATTATAATTTCCTCAATAGAAAACCCAATAAATATTGGCTATTGGTTTCAATGGGTGGCAGTAAGTCTACATGGACACTTACATAAGGTTTACACATGGGACGGAAGAATTACTTGTTTGGGCAGGGTTTTATGCAAAATGCATGGTTAGTACAGCTAAACCCCGTTATAACGCGCCTTGTTATACCGCGATTCGGTTATAACGCGGTTTTCCCGTGGCTACCGTTTAAAAAAAAAAAAAAAAAAAAAATTTAAATGTTTTTTTTTTTTCATTTTTTTTTTGCACACTGCACACACTGCACACACTGCACACACTCACTGCACACACACTGCTCATTGCTCACACTGCACACACACTGCACACTGCACACACACTGCTCATTGCTCACACTGACACACTGCACACACACTGCACACTGCACACACACTGCACACTGCACACACACTGCTCATTGCTCACACTGCACACACTGACACACTGCACACACACTGCACACACACTGCACACACACTGCACACACTGACACTGCACACACTGACACTGCACACACACTGCTCATTGCTCACACTGCACACACTGACACACTGCACACACACTGCACACACTGACACTGCACACACACTGCACACACACTGCTCATTGCTCACACTGCACACACTGACACACTGCACACTGCTCATTGCTCACACTGCACACACTGACACACTGCACACACACTGCTCATTGCTCACACTGCACACACTGACACACTGCACACACACTGCACACTGCACACACACTGCTCATTGGACACACTGCACACACACTGCACACTGCACACACACTGCTCATTGCTCACACTGCACACACACTACACACTGCACACACACTGCTCATTGCTCACACTGCACACACTGACACACTGCACACACACTGTACACTGCACACACACTCCTCATTGCTCACACTGCACACACTGACACACTGCACACACACTGCACACACACTGCACACACACTGCTCATTGCTCACACTGCACACACTGACACACTGCACACACACTCACACACACTTACAGACACTCACAGACACTCACACACACTTACGCACACTCACGCACACTCACACACACTCACACCCACGCACACTTACGCACACCCACGCACACTCACGCACACTCACAGACACTCACACACACTTAGACACTCACAGACACTCACAGACACTCACACACACTTACACACACTTACACACACTCACACCCACATACACACACCCATATACACACACACACTTTCTCTCCCATATATACATACACACACACACTCTCTCACTCTACACAGACGGGTGGGGTCGGAGCAGAGGAAAGGCCGCGACCAGCACCACCACCCGCTCCCCCCCCCTCCTCCCGCGCAGGCAGCGGGAGCGCCAGGGACAGCGGTGGGGAGAAGAAAACCCCCGCTACCACCTCCATGCAGGCAGCGGGATCTGAGGTAAGCGGCGACCTGAGGGACATCCCCGCTCCCATCTCCTGCCCCGCGGCCTGTCCCGCGGTGACAGGGGGAAGCGGGGACAGGAGGGACATCCCCGCTCCCATCTCCTGCCCCGCGGCCTGTCCCGCGGTGACAGGGGGAAGCGGGGACAGGAGGGACATCCCCGCTCCCATCCCCTGCCCCGCGGCCTGTCCCGCGGTGACAGGGGGAAGCGGGGAGCGGAGGGACATGCCCGCTCCCATCTCCTGTCCCGCGGGATGAATATGCGCTAAAGCGCGGCGGCCATTTTTTTCCCCGCGACCCCGTTAGTAACGCGGTGGTCTCGGGGTGGTCCCGAGACCCGCGTTATAACGGGGTTTAGCTGTATTTATGATATTTAGGAGGGAAGACAATGTCAATGTGAAATGTACTGTACATGTACAGGTAGTCCTCGTTATCCAACATTTCACTTTACAACGAATGGCATATCCAACGCTTCACAATGCAACCCTATGAGCCGTTTTTCGACGCCAGAATGCGTTATCCGACGCCTGAATGCGTTATCCAGCGCACACCACCACTGATTAACATGGGACTCACTTTACAACGGTTTCATTATCCAACGCTACTTCCAGAACGGTTTCTGTTGGATAACCGAGGACTGCCTGTATGCTGAAATGGGAGGAAGTGAGGTTTGGTAATTAACCATCCATGATATCATTGGTAGTGATTTTACTAAGCTGACATGAATCAAAGGTTGAGTAGTCCTTGCCAGGATGCTAGGCCTGACCTAAAGGTCACACAGATGTTATAGGGAGGAGCCATAAAGAGCTATTTCTGCAAAGGTCTAAATCAGCACAGCTTTTAAACTTTAGTTAGTGTAGACGTTTCTCAGAGAAGCCATTTTGAACATGCTCGCGTGGTCTCTTTCCCTAGCACTTCCTTTACATAATTTGTACATTGTATATTATAACAGATTATATAATATTTAAATACAGGAACTTAGCTTTCCCTTTTAATTATATAAACGTCACAAAATATAAGCCGGCAAATAATATGGCTTCTTCTGCCTATCAGGTAAGTCATCTTAAAGTGGTAGGAAAAGCAAACCCAATAAAGTCAGCCCTAGTGTTAGGTGACAAGGAAGCTGTCATCAGTTCGGAAACAGGCCAAAAACAATATGTGCATTCTGCACTGCGATCTTTATCTGGGCAATACGTCTGTCATTACTATTTTATACACAAACTAAAAACTAGATTAAAAGTGCTGAGTCAAAAGTTCATGGTACTTGCAAATGAGTTTCTCAGCATATCATCAATACTAGGATTACTTTAGCTTAGTGGTAAGAATGCTGCTGGTGAACCTAGACCCTATCCTAATGTCAGTTCTGCTTGTGACATTGAGAAAGTCAGTGTGGTCCATATTTGCTAAGTAGTCATCTCCCGTAAGACACCATCCAGTGCTAAAAGACACCTAACAAACCATTTACTCGAATGGGCCATAACTGTAAGGTGCCTCCCCCCCCCCAGCGCCAGAAGGCTGCTTAGTAAATATAGCCTTTTATTTTTTATTAAATGTTTGATAGTGAGCTCTTCAGGGTGGGAACTCATTGTGGCTGTAAAGTTCAATGTACATTACAGGGTACAATGTCAGTGCTATATAAGAACATATTGTAATTACTCTATGTTATATGCTCAAACACCTGCCCATAGACGTAGTCTGTCGCTATTACTACATATAAGAATCAAAGCTTTAGGAGTTTAGAGCAGGGGCGGACAAGTCCAGTCCTCAAGAGCTACCAACAGGTCAGTTTTCAGGATATCCCTGCTTCAGCAGACAGTGCCACTGATTGAGCCACCTGTGCTGAAGCAGAGATTGATTGAGCCACCTGTGCTGAGGCAGGGATATACTGAAAGCCTGACCTGTTGGTGGCCCTTAAAGACTGCAGTTGGCCGCCCCTGGTTTAGAGACATGCTCTTTCCCCACTCAAACGAAGGAATTGCGAATATTCCCAACGTTGAAATAGAAATAAACAAACTGAGAAGCTACTGAAGGAACGTGTATTGCAGTCCTGGCATTAATAATACCCTCCCCTGCCATGTGCTACTCAATGCCTTACCTTTTTGGGACTGGTATTAACTTCTAGCACCGGCATGTGACACTTTTATTATAAAACAGAGGTAAACATTGCTGTATTGGTAATTACCTTGACCTACTTAATAATCGCAGCATAAAAAGAGAAAAGGCTCTTGAGAGTAAAGCAGCATGAGCTAGATTAATATCGCTAAAATATTCCGGTCTCTCCATGCGGCCAATTCTTTTTTTATTATTATTATTAAAATAGTGCCCGGCCCCACAGAGGCCAATCTGATTTACTTAGCATTTTTTTCCCCCAAGTGCTATTTTAATCCAAGTAGGCAAAATTAACATAAACCCCTGATAGAAAAATGGTTAATGTATACCGTGAACCTCAAGTAGCAGATCTGCTTTGCCTTACATGAGAAATCTGCTTTTCTTTCGTCAGGAAGTACTGGAGGATATAATTGCGTCCCCTGTGCCTTCTGCAATTAATCAGGAACTTTCCTCGCGTTATTTAACATTTCTACCCACAAAGTGCAGCATGTACGAAGGGCTGGCAGCAGCAGGAGGCAGAGAACATATTTGGACGGTACAGGCCTAGGGTGGCCAGGTGGCTTCGCCAAAAATACTGGACAAAATGGTGAAAGTCGCAATGCATGGCGCACACGCGCACAGACACGTTTCCTCCCCTCCTTGGGCCCACCCCCAGGATCCTGACACCTACTCCTGATTGGTTTTATTACCCAGCAGTGGGAAATCAGGATGGAGGAAGCTGTCTAGCCCCCTCGGAACAGCCCTGCTCTCTCCCTGCTTGGGGAAATCCTGTGTTCCCTCAAGCCGATCAGCAGGAAGAAGAAGAGGGGGGTGGGAGGGGAGGAAAAGGAGGAGGCAGGGAGGGGGGGGGGGAAGGAGGGGGCAGGGAGGGGGGGGGGAAGGAGGAGGCAGGGAGGGTGGGAGGAAAAGAAGGGGGCAGGGAGGGGGGAGGAAAAGGAGGAGGCAGGGGGGGGGGGGGGGGAGGAGGAGGCAGGGAGGGGGGGAGGAAAAGGAGGAGGCAGGGAGGGTGTGAGGAAAAGAAGGGGGTAGGAAGGGGGGAGGAAAAGAAGGGGGGCAGGGAGGAAAAGGAGGGGGGAGGGAAGAAAAGGTGGGGGAGGAAAAGGAGGGGGGAGGAAACAGAGGGGGGAGGGAGGGGAGGAGGAAAAGGAGGGAGGGGGGAGGAAAAGGAGGGAGGGGGGAGGAAAAGGAGGGAGGGGGGAGGAAAAGAAGGGAGGGGGGAGGAAAAGGAGGAAGAGGGGGGGAAAGGGAGGGGGAGGAAAAGGAGGAGGGAGAGGGGGAGGAAAAGGAGGAGGGAGAGGGGGAGGAAAAGGAGGAGGGAGAGGGGGGGAAAAGGAGGAAGGAGAGGGAGAGGGAGGAAAAGGAGGGGGAGGAAAAGGAGGGGGGAGGAAAAGGAGGGGGGAGGAAAAGAAGGGTGGAAAAAGGGGGAGGGGGAAGGAAAAGGAGGGGAAGGGAGGGGGGAGGAAAAAGGGGGAGGGATGGGGAGTGGGGGAGGAAAAGGAGGGAGAGGGGGAGGAAAAGGAGGGGGAGGGAGAGGGGGAGGAAAAGGAGGGTTAGGGAGGGGGGAGGAAAAGGAGGGGGAGGGAGAGGGGGAGGAAAAGGAGGGGGGGGGGGGAAAGGAGGGGGAGGGAGGGTGGGAGGAAAAGGAGGGGGGAGGGAGGGGGGGAGGAAAAGGAGGGGGGAGGGAAGGGGAGGAAAATGAAGGGGAGGAAAAGGAGGGGGAGGGAGGAAAAGGAGGGGGGAGGGAAGGGGAGGAAAATGAAGGGGAGGAAAAGGAGGGGAGGGAGGGGGGAGGAAAAGGAGGGGGGGAAGAAAAGGAGGGGGAGGGAGGGTGGGAGGAAAAGGAGGGGGGAGGGGGGAGGGTGGGGGGGAGGAAAAGGAGGGAGGAGGGAGGGGGGGGGGAAAGAAGGGGGAGGGAGAGGGGATGAAAAGGAGGAGGGAGGAAAAGGAGGGGGGAGAGAAAAAGGGGGGAGGGAGGAAAAGGAGGGGGGAAGGAGAAGGACAGGGGGAGAGGGGGAGAGGAAAAGGAGAGAGATGGGAGAGGGGAAGGAAAAGGAGGGAGATGGGAGAGGGGAAGGAAAATGAGGAGTGGGAGGGGGAGGGAAAGGAAGGGGAGGGGGGGAAGAAGGGGGAGGCAAAGTAGGGGGGAGGAGGAAGGAGATGAGGGATGGAGGAAGAGGAGGGGGAAGGAGGGGTAGAGGAAGGGGTTGAGGGGGGACAGGGGGAGAAAGGGACAGGGGGAGGAAGGAGGGGAAAGGTTGGAGGAGAGAGGGAAAATGAGGGGGAGAGAGGGGGAAGGAGGAGGGGGGGAAGAGAAGGAGGAGGGGGGGAAGAGAAGGAGGAGGGGACATCTTCAATTTTAGCATAGTGTCTTACTGTAAATTGAAACAGATTTCCTACAGTATGCCCCTAAACCTGCTTGCCATAATCACACTTCAATTGCAGCAAGCAAGGGACTCTGGGTAATGACATGCACATAAGCACTCACAGTGGTCACTTTTTGCTTCTTATCCACATTAACATGGATGCTGTGTATTATGGGGTAGTAGAAGATGTAAGTAGTCAGGGCTGCCGACAGGTGGGCTGAGCCGGGACAAGTGTCCCAGGCCCAGGGGCTGTGGCGGGGCCTGGTTGGCGCTGTAAGTTGCGCCCGGCCGTGGCTCGTTCCAGCTCCTGCGGGCCTCCCTCTCTTTCACCAGTGCTCGCCGGAAGCTGGGCCCAACTTGCAGATGGGCCCAGCTTCCAGCACACACCGGCGGTAGAGAGGTCCGGCCTGGGAGACAGGCCCGCAGTAACTGGGGAGAGTCGGAGCAGCAGAGGCCTCAGACCACCAGTAAAGTAAGTGTGTGTTTGTATTTTGTGTGTGTGGGGGGGTGTGGGGGGAGGGGGGTATTGTATTGTGTGGGGAGTAATGTATTGTATGTGTAGGGGGAAAGTGTGTGTGTAGCCAGAGGGGGATGGGGAATGAGTGTGAGGAGGGGAGGATTGAGGGAGTGGGATTGAGTGAGGGGGGGGGGGGGGTAATTAAGTAAAAGCAGAGGTGGGGGAGAGTGTGAGAGGAGAGAGGGAGGTGGGGGAGTAAGAGAGGGTGAGGTGGGGGAGAGTGAGAGAGGGGGAGAATGAGTGAGGAAAAGAGGGGGAGAAGCGTAAGAGAGACGGAGGGTGGGAGAGAAATACTTGGGGGGAATAAAAGAAGGGGCTAGCAAGGTGTGAAAGGTGGGGGCTCGCAAGGCCGCCGACACGGGGGGGGGCGGTTTACCAGGTCGAAACTCTAGTCCTGGGCCTGGGAAATGTGTTGGAGGCCCTGTAAGGAGCACTCACACAATGTAATATTCTGCCACAGGTGCTGACTTGAGTATGGAAAGATCTATGCTTTACGTCCACAATGAAGGAAGACCACTTCTAATGAACACTGATATAACAAGACCACAAGAGTGCTTTCTTCTTTCATTCTGATTATGGGGTAAGGCCGAGTCCATGCTGCCTGCTGGCTCGCTGAGGCGCGCTGAGGCACAGGGAAAGCGGGTGCTTTCCCTGACCTTGCGGTTGCTTACCGCACGCGCCGTCAGCGGGCCTTCAGGGGGCGGGCCGGGGGCGGGCGCGTCACTGGCCGGGGGCAGCCAGTGACTTCACAGAGCTGGTTCGCCCTCATTGGGCGAACCGCTCACATGACCGGCCTGTCTCGCCGGCAAGCGGGGGAATTTTAAATTCCCCTAAGACCTGCGCTTCCGCAAGAGCGCAGAAGCGCAGGTGAGCCCCTACTAAAGCCACTCTAATTGCGGCTGTAGGGGCTCAGTGCTGAGCGGGAGCACGCCTCAGCACGCTTCCGCCAGCAAGTAGTTAACATGGCCGAGGCCTAAGGCAGGGTTAGGGAACCTGTCTGAGATGTTAATGTGCTCATACTGCAAGTGTTCTTTATCAATGCTGTCTTCTATAGAGATAACCTGTAACAAGTGTTACTATAGTATCCTATACCCTATACTATCTCTTAGCAGTCATTTACAGCTATTCACTTCAAGGCAAATTAACAAACAGTTAGGATCATTGCTCCTGCTCAGGGCCCATTATTGAATAGTACCACATCTGGATGCTTTGTACCATTAGCGAAGTTTGGAGATGCAATTAAGTGAAGTCACTCAGCAGGGATGTGAAATATATCCAATAAATCAGACTGCTCCATATGACTGAAAGTTCTCTGACCACTTTACGAAATACTCACAAAAACATCTCTGCAGTTATACAGTCATTGCATTTCACTGGGCACATAGCAACTTCCATAGTAATGTCTATCTATATAAAAGAGAACAGGAATCTTAGGAACAGGAAAGTGTACAGTAAATAATACATACCCCTTTACTGTATACTGTACGGTGGAGGATTTTTGGCACTTTTTTTTACCCACCATAACTTTTTTAATGTCTTGTTACATGGCCAGCAACTAACCTTGCACTTATAAGACCCAAAAGGTCAAAATAGCTGTCTGTGAGTGGGTTTACTGCTCTTCGACTGAGCCGCTGATTGAGCCACCTTTGCTGAAGCTGGGATATCCTTAAAACCTGACCTGTTGGGGGATCTTGAGGGCTGGAGTTGAGCGCCTCTGTTCTAGAGCAGTTAAACAGAATAGCTCATATACGTTGTTTCACTGAGTTGATGGCAGTATAACATTCTAGCATAGTACCTTCTGTGTTACTGGGCTGGGACCACTACATATGTTTCTCTTGTGGAAGTTTGTCCGAGATAATAATGAAAACTGAAAAGCCATTTGTTGCTCTGAATTAAGTTAGGAAGCGCTCAAAATGTCCATGACTGGTAAACAAAATGACCATTGACATCCGCAGAAATTCCATCCTATTTTTACCATCACGTGCACTATTGTGGACAGCTGTTAAAATAGAAGATTATCTGATTCTCTGCTGTGATGCAGCTGTTCTCCAGATGTTACAAAGAAGGGCTGTTGACCTTTTTTGTCAGTCAACAGAATCAGCATTGTGTGTTTGTAATGCTTTTAAGGGAACCCAAGGTGCCAGAAATAGCTCAATAGTCAGACTCTGTTATGTAGCACAAATGGATTTCCTCAGTGCTTTAACCTTTCTGCTGCCAGAGGATGCTGCAATGCATTGTGCTAGGGGGGGTTGCTAGTTTCAGGGATCTGCAGCACGTTACAGAGAAGTGCCAAGCATAATAAAACATCAGGTTTTACTTCCTCCACTAGAGAACAGAGACAAAACAGCAAACGACTTTAGCCCTACTTGACCTTCTATGCCCAGACATAATTATTGTTAGCCCCTACAAACTTCAGCAGAGAGCACTAGTACTGCTAACTTGGAGGAATTTCCTGGTGGTTGTTGCCACAAGCAGTAAGGACATGTTTCTGTGATACGTTTGCATTAGCTATAGAGAGGAAATACATTGTGGGTTGGAATTGTATAATATACTCATTATCTCTATATACAGTACAAGCTTTAACATTAGGAAGGGAGTACTTGTATCTGCCTTAAAATAAGTGGAGCCGCTAAGAGGACTGTAAGAGATGTGTGCAGAGGTACATTTAATGGAGACCGATTAGTGTGAAATTATAGCTTGGCTTTATTGAACCTGTTCCTTTTAGCCAGGCAAATATTCAAGAACAACAAAATAACAAACCCCTATCCCTTTGTAAGGGCAAACTTACTTTCCTAGACCCTATCTGCAGGACTGGAGGGATATTCCCATTACCAGCCTATCACCCCAAAATCTCAGGAATTACCGTAAGCAGGTGGCCCTCCATGTCAGTCTCTGGCAGGTTCCTGGGTCCTCTGTGTCCAGGAAATATAGGTGTCTGGATGTCTTGATCTCAGCACAGCCTTTGTGCTCTGTGTAGAGGCTTCTCTGCTCTCCTTCTGTCAGCCTAAATGTGAGCCAAGGAATCTCTGCAGTCCCCTTTCTCCTTCTGTCAGCCCAAATGTAAGCTAAGGAATCTTTCTCCGGTTTCTCATATAATGCTTTTTCTATGAGTCCTAATCAGCCAGGAGGAGTCTGGTTGATTGCCGGTGTGCAATTAACCGGCACACTGCTGGATTTAGAGGCAGTTTCTCTCAAACAGTAATAAGTTCCTGTTACAAGGATTTTGACAGTATAATAATAATAATGATAATAATAATAACTGATTATAGTAGTCTTCTGCCATTCAAGTCAAAGGGGCCTTATTCTGTAAGCTGCAATAGCGCTGATCCGGTGCTACCACATGGAGAGCCCCATTGACCCATTTATGCATTAGCGCTATCACAGTTTACAGAATAAGGGCTAATAAGGTTCCTTCAAGAGCTGGAATGTGCCCTATGGCTTGGTAAATAGGGTATTTACATGTCAGGGTGTTCTTTTTTAATTTACATTATGTTTTTTAACCAGTAGCCAGCTACATAACATATGGACTTTTTTAGTATCCATATCCTTGAATTGATTGAACCAGGAACAAGCCCCAGGATCGAGAACCTTCTGACCTGGTCAGATTTACAGAATAATGATAAAAGCAACCAACACATGAAAATAAGCTGGGAGACCCTGGGCCTGGAGAATGGGTCACGATCTCGAAAACACTGCAGTGTACAATACATTTGGCGATGTATCCGTTATGCTAACATGAAAGTAACACTTATATACTGTAAGCTGTATTATTCTGACCTTTTGTAAATAAAAGTAACGTACTACCTAGTTTATTATACTGTGCTTGTTGCTTTTCTCTTTTGGATTCTCTCGGTAATGGACTACAGGAGATATACATTTTAAATAAAAATATAAATAACTTTTAATATATTTCTGATTAAATATGTTAAGTCATATTATGCGCTATTTGCATTATAGCGGATCCAGACCCCAGAATTTAGATTGTAAGTGGTAACGGAAGGAAGGAATTGTGTATGTTAGTTCTATGCTTCTATAATTATATTTTTGATGACGTTGAGCACAGCTATTACTCTACTAATTTGTTCTGTTCTTTCCCCAATTACTGTGTTCTTATTTAATTGCGAACAATACTGCTAAGAATTCCTTCCTGCACTATTAACCCCATAATCCACGTCACACATACTGGCACTCTAGGGTCCCTCGGACCTACAGGGTGACCCATGCTTTCGTTTTCTGCTGTGGGTCATGTTCACCAATTTCAATGAAACACTGAATGCGATTGGAATGTAATTGGAGTATCCCCCCCCTTGGGTTCATGTTTTGGGGCACCTGTCTGCGACCACTAGGGTTGCCAGATGTCCAGTATTGTACCGGACTGTCCTGTATTTGGACACTTTGTACAGTAAAAAAAATGTATGTGTCCAGGATAACCTCTCTGGAAATAGTGACCTGGCCGGCTTGGGGGGCCGCGGGATTTCCACCCGAGCAGGGAGAGAGCAGGGCTGTTGCTAGGGGGCTGGGCAGCTTCCTCCATCCTGATTGGTTGCATTACCCAGCAGTAACCAATCAGGAGGAGGTGTCAGGAGCCTGGGTGGGGCCAAGGAGAGGAGGAAACAGCATGGAGCGGAGAGAGGTGAGGTGTGTGTGTCTCGAGCACGTCATGTTTCACCATTGTGTCCAGTATTTTTGGAGAAGCCAAATGGCAACCCTACCACATGATCTCTATCCCAAACGATCACATGGTTGAGTGCCGGAGTGCCACTCAAAGGTTTTAAGTCTTGACTATATATGACTTAAGGGAGTCATTGCAAAGATCCCCTCAACCATATTCAGCAATGTAACAAATGCACTGCAGAGAAACTCACCCTATTGCACTGAGCACATTGACAGTTTCTGACTGCCTGGGTTTGAAAATAAATGTGTAATTGCCTGGGGAGAAAGAACTGAAAGCATTAACCGTTCCTAAATGTTCTGTTTTGTTAATGAAAAGAGCAACAGAATGATAAAATATCCATGCTAGATTTGGGATAAATGATTTTCAACTGTAATAAATACGGTGCACTGTACATATAACAATTGAGATGACTTCACAATGACAATAAAGATGAAATTCATCAGAGACTAAATGACATTTTCATCACATCTTAGTGCCATTCTGATGTACTATCTATTCATCTTTGAGGCTGTTAATCAGTCAAATACCACAGTCCGTTTGATTCAGAGGCAGTATTTGTCACTACTTTGCATGCCCTTTCAGCATCTCGCCTTTATTTTGACCTTTACTTACTGTACATCTGTTCATTATACTCAACACAAGCAAAGTGTCCAGAGATCTCCCCTGACTCATTCTGAAGAGTACCTTCTTAGGAAAACTTCCACTTATCTTGTTCCTTTAATTCTGAGGGGGATGTGTATTAAATCTGCAGTTCATGCTGTCATTTAAAAAAATAAATGTTTTCATCCAATATGTGCATCAATACAATCTACACACTGACAAGTGATTAGCTAAGTTGACGATCGACCCGTTCTCATGTGGTCGATTGTCGAAGATTCGGATCGGGGGTTCACTAAATGCATCTTGGGTCCTCTTCTGCTGCACTGACAGACAAAGTTCTGTGAGGAAGATCATGTGACCATGCAGGCACTAGATTCAATTGGTTCACTGCTAGAGAGAGGGTAGGGCTCAAAAATGTGATGCTGTTTCACAAGGGGAAGGGGCTGTGACTTTGTAAATGGTTGCTATAGAAACAAAAATGCTTGTTACATTAGAAAACATTAAAAATGTCTTTAAAATATATATATTTTTTTAAATGCTACAAGTATTTTCTCATAGTACAAAACTGATTAATTAAAAAACACACACACTGCAGTTTTAAAATGGTGCAATTTGCTACATATTGCTGTGCAAAATTTGTACAGGCATACCCCGCTTTAAGGACACTCACTTTAAGTACACTCGCGAGTAAGTACATGTCGCCCAATAGGCAAACGGCAGCTTGCGCATGCGCCTGTCAGCACGTCCTGAACAGCAATACCTGCTCCCTACCTGTACTGAAGCTGTGCGCAAGCGGGGAGTCTATAGAGCCTGTTACACATGTGTTATTTACATCAGTTATGCATGTATGGGACGATTGCTGTACAGTACATGCACCGATAAGTGGGAAAAGGTAGTGCTTCACTTTAAGTACATTTTCGCTTTACATACATGCTCCGGTCCCATTGCGTATGTTAATGCGGGGTATGCCAGTATTCCCTTCAATTTGCACTGCTGGCATATGTATGAATACATTTTACTGTCATTCATTTTCACTAGTGATTAAGGGGACATAAAAGAATTGGCCTATACAATACTTATGCTATAAATGGACACAGCCTCTGAAATATAAAGTCTTTTTTTCTTTAAATGGATTGTGGAAATGTACATTTGTAAAGTAAAATGCTGTGATACTTGGGGTTTGTAAATGTAGTAGTGGTAATTTCTCACAGTTTGACCACTGATTGTCAATGTAACAGTTATTGAAAATAGTATTGGAGTCTGGCCTTTAATTCTACTTTTTGGGGCCTAATCATTAAACAGTAGACCCTCCAACAGTACCAATTTGGCCAGCACTGTATCAACCCCCAAGCAGTGTGCCTGCTAGTACTCGTCCATGCAACCACTGGCCAATCAGTCATTCGCTAAGCTCATAGGCTGGTCACACGGCATCACTATATGGCCAACCTATGAACGTCGCCCAAGATTCTGATGTGCAGCAGTGGGAAATCTGTGTCTGGGTCCCCCCTCTGCCCGTGTCCCCTGAAGCTGCGAGAAGCTGCACCTGTAACATGGGTTACTTTAGTAGTGGGGTGGGCTCATTATACTGCAATAGTGGGGTAGGGGTATATATGAGGGGTTGGGGTATAGGGGATATGAGGGGGCATACGATGAGGTGTAGCGGCCTGTATGATGGGTTGGGTTATTTGAGGGGTGGGGTGTATATGTGGTGTGAGGGGTTTCTCTGAGGGATGTGGGGATATAATAGACACGTCCTTTTTTTGATCTGTGGGAATGTTGCTGGGTATGAAACAGTGAGATTTGCAACGCAAAATCACCTGAAAACGAAAGGCAATTTGTCCTCAGATTGAGTAGTCCGAGACAATGAAATGCAATGTGCATCATGAATAATCATTTTCCACATGGTTTGGAAATACAAGAACTGATTTAGTGTGAAAAAGTAGCATTTTTTTAAATGTCGCCGCTTAATGAACATGTCCTTCCAGTTAGATGTGGTTCGATTTACCACGCAGAGGCCTAGATTAACTAAAGTCAATACATGAAAAAACTGGCGTTCTCCGTGATCAACCTATTATCTTATTATCCTATTATCGACCTATTCACTTAAGCCATATCGCCAGCAGTAAAGCCGTGATATAAGGGATGTATCAGGGATATTATTAATCCAACATATGCAAATGAGCATGCAAATATGTAATTAACGATATATTACTTATTCCCTAAACTCTGACACCTGGCACTATAGTACGGCTACTACCCCAAAATATTGCCGACTTTTATCACCTACTCCACGTAACCTGGCGTTAGGCCGTATGTACTGTGTAAACTGGCCACTTTAAACATAGGCATGATAAGACTAGCAAACCTTTTAAAGATGATAAAATATGTCATTTTAACATTGTACAACATATTCATATATTAACCGTTTAGTAGCCCAAGATTAGCTATTTTAGTAACCAATGACAAGCTGGCCACAGGAAATAAGAGGTACATTTTGACGCATATGGATATACTTTTGTGCGTTATTGGTAGGGTGTTTGTTTTATTAACCCATTTGGTACCTTTGCAATGTGTTCGTAGCTTCAGGCCTAAGAGGGGTTAAACAATTTCCTGCCATAGGGTTCTATAAGGAATCCTATTACATAACCGTATGGTAGAAAAGTGGGATACTGTCCCCACAATTGCATTGCCAGAGCTGATTTCTATACGTTACCGCCCATTTTTATCGCTCGGGCTGAGTTACTGCAATCTTCGTGTATGTAAATGAGATGCACATCACTACCAATTCATGAATACATTATTCTTAGCAGCCATTTAATATATATATATATATATATATATATATATATATATATATATATCGTTGCAATCCTATTTCTTAATAATGAAGCGTTATGTACATGGATAGCACTATACAAATTAAGATATACATAATGCAACTCTAGTCCTCAAGAGCTACCAACAGGTCAATGGCTGAGCCACTGATTGAACCCCTCATGCTGAAGCAGGGATAACCTGAAAACCTGATCTGGCCCTCGTGGACTGGAGTTGGCTGCCCTTGCACTAGTCCATAGTCGGGAGGGAGTTCTGATTCCAATTGGCAATGGCAGATTAGTCCATTTTGGCAATATCACTAGAATATATCGGTGTTTTCCCATGCCGTTAATCCAACTTTCCATTGCAAAAAAAACACAGTTTTCTAAATAATCCTAAGGAATAAACCTACTGGAAAATGGATGCGTAAATAAGATGCAGTTTGTGTGGTTATTGATTAAAATCTACTTTGGGCATTAACCTTTCTGTTTGAAGAAGCTTGCCGGAGTATACTTGTGGTTCAACCACTGAAGTGAAGAACAAAAAGACCTTAGTTTGAGCTGAACAAAAATGTGCATAACCAGCCACAAATCTGGACAGTTTTGGATATTCACAAGGCAGCAGAAAACTCACAAAATTTGAGCTTTTTAGCCAAATGTCATGGTGGCCTTTGCATTTTCCCATGGGACTTACAGTAGGTTATGTTGATTCACACACAATGTTCTTGAGTAGATTTTATTCGCCTTCATCGCCCTGGAATGGCAAATCACCACCTAAGTTGACCATAATATAAATAGACTTTCTCTGATGTTCCCTACATTTATCACATGTAATGCTCTTACAAACACATTCTAATTGCATTGTGCACTTAGGGCATCTTAATGGGTTTATGCAATGTTATTCATTTTTTATATATTTTTTTTTCTAAAATGACTTATACACCCGATATAATTATATTTATAGTACAGTGCGTCCCAGACCTAAGTGTAACATTCTTTTTATATTCTATGCAAATGTTTATACTGTGCAAGTATAACAATTTCCCGTGATTTATATGACCAATGTAACACTATTCCCTAAGCTAATTTCTCCTATAATTAACATTTAAAAATGTTTTATATTTATTTATTACAATCGCTACATCAAAGTAACTTTCAAGGTACAATTTTAAATAGACGACCAATTGAATGTCTTCGGGACCTATGAATGTTTGTTATTCGCTAATAACACCCTAACTCCTGTTACTAGTTGAAATACTTGGGCATATGGTTTGACTCCCATTTAACATTCGGGATGCACGTTCATACCCTGACATCCAAAACCTACGCCAAACTAGGTGTACTTTACAGGAACAAATCCTCCCTAAGAAGCCTATGCAGAAAGCTCCGATAAGTCAGTTTTCGCCAAAAGTGCCTATAGCTATTCAGTAAACAGCGATAACCTGGCGAGATTAGGAAAATCCGCTGTTTTTTGGGGGGCGGAAAATAAAATCCGCCGATCGCTTGGCGAGAAGCCCTTTTTCGCAGCTCATCGCCAGCTTCTCAAACTCGTGGGATTCTAGGAACCCCGATCAGCTTCTCGCAGCTGATCGCCACTCCCGAATTGATAATTTTACGCCAAATAGCCACGCCAAAAAAAGTTGGCAAGAAGCTGGGGATGAGCGGATCCGCCAATATGGCACTTAGAAAAAATTTGTCCCTTTGCCTGCATCGGATTGATGCCGGGGGTGTCCGGAGCTGATATCCATTAATATCAGCACCGGAGACCCCCGGCATGAAGCCGATGCCGGAAAAATGGATCTACAGCCCACTTCATTACCTTAGCGGCTAACCGCTAAGGCAATGAAGGGGTTAAGGCACAATAGCATGTTTATTGGGGACAATTGCCCCCAATAAACATTGCAATACACAACACACACACCCGCAAACTATTAATAAAAATGACATTAATGCAGCTTCATTACCATAGCGGTTAGCCGCTACGTTAATGACTGATTGTTTATTGATATGTGTGTTTTAATACTAGTGTAGATGAGCAGGGGGTCTCCGGAGCTGAACCGCATTGGATTGAGGTCCAGGGACCCCCTGCTTCCCGAGATACAGGCCCCGTTATGGGGTGCCGGTATCCCTCTGCTTTGTTTACATCCCACGGTCACGTGATCGGGACATTTAAATGCAGAGGGATACCGGCACCCCATAACGGGGCCTGTATCTCAGGAAGCAGGGGGGCCCCAGACCTGAAACCAACGTGGTTCTGCTCTGGAGACCCCCTGCACATCTACACTATTAATACAATTTAAATGTCAAAATATTTTTTATACGCCAAGATTTGCGCTGAGCGAGGCGGATCTCTCTGCTACAGCAGACAGGTCTCGCCAGGGGAGCCCTTATCGGTAGGCAGGTCAGGTCGCCACTGGCTACTCGCCATGTTTGCTCAGGTTGCTCTCACAGATATTCGGGTCTTCCTGCATAACGTGAGAGCAACTCGGCAAAAACTTGGCGACTTCAAACCCCTGCCGGTAATTTTTTTCTGAGCTTTCTGCATTGGCCCCTATGTCTGCTGGTTAGAAACACAGCAGATGCTAATGCCAATTATTGACTATGGGGACATAGTATATGGCCCGGCACCCGAAACCCTCTACAATTCAATATGCCGTTTTGTTCTCCAATGTAACTACAACACTTTGGGCTAACTGTCTGCCCTATACCTGGCAGTAAGCCCTAGTAAAAGCAGGCTTGTCAGTTGTAATTATGGGTTTTCCCCACCTCTATGCAGCCTCAGTGAGTCACAGAGAAGGCGGTGCAACCAGGCCTTGTGTCCAATCAGGGGCACGGGGCTGGTTTTTGCTTTGTCTGTACTTAAGGGGCTGCACTTCCTAAAGTTTATCAGTTTTGCCTCTTCCCTTGAGAGAGGCCAGTCTACCCAGAACAATTGTGCAGGGCTCTGCCAATCTGTGGCCCTCCATTAGGGGAGTGGAGGGAGACTATTCCCCTTACTCCACCAGGGAGAAAGGGAAGAGCTAGGACTGCTCCTGGTGCCCTTGGCTGGGAGTGAAGGTCCAGGGACATCCTGAGGGTGAAGGCCCTAAGCTCTGCTGTTGCTGTATCCTTCAAGTGTGCTAATAAAGTGTTACTGTTCCACCATATCATCTTGCCTGAGACTGAAATCTATCAGAGAGAAGAGTAAAGAAGTTCTCCTGCAGGGATTTCTCCCCTCATCCCAGAGGGCTGCAAGAGATGAAGGCGCCCCAGAAGCCTGTTCTGACATCCCCTACCACCATGCGGGAGACTCAGATCTACTGTGAGCTAGCAGGACTGCACCACCACACTCCATGTAGCAGCAATGTAATCTCCCAGAGGGGGGGGGAGGGAACATGTGTACAAATAAATAAAATAAATAATCAAGTGTTTTCTTTACTCTTATCCCACATGGTCCATACCAGAGAACCAAACAAGTGAAAGGGTCGTGGGGAGGGGACGTGGGCAGTACAAGCACTCGCTGAACACAGTTACATCAGTAGCCAGAGAAAATCTGGTCTGTAACTGTTTCATACGCTCATAATATATATTTTCTTTAACTGTGCACGCAATGTCTTGTATATAATGTATACCTTGTTCATTTACGTAACTGTACTTGTAACCATGTATTATTTGTTTTACTCTGTGCCCAGGACATACTTGAAAACGAGAGGTAACTCTCAATGTATTACTTCCTGGTAAAATATTTTATAAATAAATAAAATAATTACACCCCTCCCAAGCCTAACTTTAAAAAACATTATAAAAATACTTATAGGGGTGAGATTTTCTTATAGTATTTTGGAGTTCATTCACAAAATACTACAGCCAATCCCAGCATGGGAACTTTCCAACCAGCCAACCCGATGGCTCTCAGTCTTCTAAAGCCGGGCAAGCGGATCTTCTGAATGAAACAAGGGCATCCGTGAGTTTGCCCCCTTAGTCACTTGCCATGCAGAACCCACCCGCTGGCTTCGATGCCTCCAAGTCTGGGAAGGCGAATAATAGCCGGAACGGCTTGTATTGATCCCAGGACGTGGGTACGTCACCTAGCCATCCTGTCCAAATGTTCTTCACACCTCTGGCAGCATCTGTGGCTTTCAAGTCCGGACCCTGAGTAGACACAGTGGCACCACAGTTTGGTAGCCCCCCGGCTCACTCAAGAGTACCGGCTTATTTTACAGTGCACAAGCATAATACTGTACATTTTAAACATACCTGTTTAATAAAATATACTTTATACTTTTATTCCGGCTAAGTCTTTTGGTTATGAGGGGTAGAATGTGACTATTTACTTTTATTCCCATTAGTCATATCCCTCGCACACTTTAAAACCCTCGTAGCCCTATGGGCTATTAAACAAAATACTTTTCCCCATATTTCTTCTAAGTTCCAAAGTAGAATGAAAAGATGCTTACTGTAGGTTCATTCTCAGAACTGTATCTCATTCCTTTACTGAGAACTGTACTTTCATAAAAACCCTCGCAACCTCATATATGGTTGGAGTATCCCCCAGAACCTCTATACTGGTTCTGGGGATCTGGGCATATACTGGGGGACCCTCATTAACTTAGGGACCTCTGACGTTACCCGGGTGTACACATAGCCCTCTGCCCTCATTTACCTTTCTGGTCTGTGCTGAAAGAGGGAAACCTGGCGGTGAGTCGCGTAACTATTTTCAAGGGAGGATTTTAACCAGAGTGGTGTGTCTACATGTCCCCGGGAATCTGACCTGATTCCTGGATACATTTTTGGGGTGGCCAGCAACTCTGGACCCCGGTTACCTAGACACAATCTGACAACACTTTTACTTCCAAACCTCCCTTGAAACTCATAGCCTGAGAATCTCCACTGGTTATCACTCCTGGAAAGGTAAAACACACATAAATTCTTTATTGTCATACAAACATATGCATTTTATGTACAACAAACAGGTTCAAGAGCTGACACTCTAAAATCCCCAATATGGCTCAGAGGTAACAAGCTGGGCATAATCCCTTTAATGATGACCTGGTTACCCCCTCACCGTCACAATAATGTAGTGTGTCTATTGTATGGCTTGATGGGGTAAAGAACAATATAACTAAATGTAGATTTTTTTTTTTTCATGTGAAAGTGATAAAGAAAAATTAGATCTATTAAAAACTGCTAGCCTGAAGGAAAGAAGCTAAGAACATCAACAATATACAAGAAAGGGATTGAGCAGAGTTAGACTCTGCCAGCACATAAATGGGAAAATGTGTTGTATATAAACTGATCAGTGTCTCTGAAGCAATAAACAGAACGAGGAAACAGAGAATGCAAGTTTTCTTCCTCTGGAATTTAGATAATGTGAAGACATTTTTCATCTACCCTCCTAAAGGTTTGTAATGAGATTCAGTGTGGAAAGGAACTGGGACAACTTACTGATGCAATATTCCTAGATTTTGCAAAGTCTTTTGATACGGTTGATCATGTTATCTTGCTAAACAAACTACAGTGCTCTAGAATAGGGAAGAATGCTTTCAAATGGCTTCATTCCTACCTACAGTATCAGGAAGCATATCTCAGGCTCTAACTCCAACCCCTTGGATATCACCTGTGGGGCCCCTACTCATCTCAGTGTTCATCAATGATCTTCCCACAGCTTGCAAGGGAGCTTCAATACACATGTACGCAAATGACACAATCTTATACCTGTATGCACACAGCCCTAGCCTCTCAGACCTTGGACACGTACTTCAATCTGACTTTTTGAGACTTGAAAATTGGATTTCACACAACAAACTGTTTTTAAACACTGGCAAGAATGTAACAATGGTATATCGGACCAAGGCTAAATGTTTAAAGCTTACAATGAATGAGCTCCAGATCAGAACCAGCACTAACACCACCCTAGCCCCTGTTACTAGTTTTAAATACTTGGGCATATGATTTGACTCTCATTTATCATTTGGGTTGCACATTGATGCCGTCATCCAAAACCTATGCCAAAGTAGGAGTACAGGTGTTCCGCTTATCCGGCGGCGCCGAGAAGGGGGCCGCCATCTTTAAATTGCAGTTGCGCATGCGTAGAACGGGCGGGTGCGCCCGGCGAAGACCGCTGTCTGCGCGTGCATAACGTAGGTTGCGCGCGCTGACCATAGGCCGCGCATGCGCAAAACGGCAAAAAACGCCGTTCTGTGCATGCAGAGAAATGAAAATCGCCAGATCCGCTTTCCGGCGATTTTCACTTTACGGCGGGCCCCTGGAAGGGAACCCGCCATATACCCGGGGCCCTGCTGTACTTTATATGAACAAATCCTCCCTAACTGTGCTGGTCAGAAAATGCATTGCACAGCAGATGCTAATGCCAATTATAGACTATGGGGACATAGTATATGGCACGGCACCCCAAACCCACCTTAGCAAACTTGATACCCTCTACAATTCAATATGGTGTTTTGTTCTCTAATTCAACTACAACACACATCACAGTGAAATGCTCAAAGAACTAGGGGCCTCATGCAGTAAGCGCCGAAAAAGTGCAATCGCCAAGGGTTGCCGATAGGCAGGATTTTGGCGATTTGCCCTCGCAGTAATCAGTAAGGGCCGAATCCATGCCGATCCCTGCCGAATCACTGCGAAAGCAAAACGCATACAATAGCAAAAATTACATCTATATAATTTTAAAATACATGACACACACATTTATGCATAGCAGCATATGTCAAGTAATGTAAGAACTAAAGAAATGTATTTTATTTAACTTGTTCATTTTTTTAAAGGTTTTTTACATGTGTATATTTTTTATTTTTTGCTATATCATTTCTTGCCACTGTATGTATGTATGTATGTATGTCTAGATCGATATATACATACAGGGTAAGAAATGATGTTGTTTTAAAAGCTTGTTTTGCTCTGTTTAAAATGATTTTGCCTATGCTGCTATGCATAAATGTGTGTGTCATGTATTTTAAAATTAGATAGATGTAATTTTTGCTATTGTATGGTGTACTTTAGGTCAGGGTGAGGCTTGCTTTTGTATACAGGACACTCACTTTAAGTACACTCGCGAGTAAGGACATGTCGCCCAATAGACAAACGGCAGCTCGCGCATGCACCTGTCAGCACGTCCTGAACAGCTATACCAGATCCCTACCTGTACCGAAGCTGTGCGCAAGAGGGGAGACTATAGAGCCTGTTACACATGCGTTATTTACATCAGTTATGCACGTATATGACGAATGCAGTACAGTACTGTACATGCATCGATAAGTGGGGAAAAGGTAGTGCTTCACTTTAATTACATTTTCGCTTTACATAAATGCTCCAGTCCCATTGCGTACGTTAATGCGGGGTATGCCTGTATTGTATTATTTTTGGTACATATATTTTGTCTGAGGATAACTTGTTCTGTTTAACGATTGAATTACTTAATTGTTTAATTGTTATGGATGGAATGTAAATTGTTTAGTGATTTAGTTAATGAATGCTAATTGATTTATGTTGACTGGATTGGTTTAAATAGTATACTTGTTTGGATGTATTGGTATTTTGTTTGGAATATGTTATTGTTAACATTCATTTGCACAATGTACATGATGCATAGATTGTACAGTATGCATCATGTATAAAATGTAAATGCATGTTTTGAGTGGCATTTGAGGCTTTTGAGGATTTTGATTGGAAGATCAGATTGGATTCTTAAAGGAAATTGATTTTATTGTACTGTGTCTGTATGGAGAAGTGGTATTTGTAGTACAGCATGTTTTTGATAACCCTTCTACATTTATTTGTATATTGGTTCATCATGTGTGTGTATATATATATATATATCTCTATATATTGTGTGTATATTATATATATATATGTGTATATATATAGTTGCATGATGAAGCCACTGTACAAATGAATGGGTGAACGGTGGGTATCAGGCCAGTGTGGCTTAACCCCTTTATTACCTTTGCGGTTATTATCCGATAAGGTGTTTAAGGGGTTAATTGATATCTGAATGTAATTGCAATGTATTGGCTATGTATTGGCTATGTATTTTGTGGGCAACGAAAGACAAGGATGTTGCTGGCAACGGGGGCTCCTTATTGATGAGGTCAGTAGTACTTTATTTATTTTAATATGCTAGTTAATCCCTATCTGGATAATAGTTATTTTGCACATTATTGTACTGTAGGTGTTGGGGGGGGGGATGTATGTATTGAATGTATAGGTCAGGTTTATTTATTTTACATTCAAGGTTTGTTCCTTGGTTCTGCGTGAGACCTCTGGAGACCACCTGCGGTATCCTCGGGTATCTCACGGGTATCAGGTCCACGGGTGACACCTGCGGGGAAGAACCGGTGGTCCCACATCCGTGGGGGCACCGCAGACCCGTTGTGAGCACCGTGAGTCCCCAGACCCCCGTGAGAACCCGTGAGTCCCCAGACCCCCGTGAGAACCACCCGAGGCCCCTCAGACACCTGTGGGTCTGTCCTGGGGCTCCCAGACATCCGCGTGCCTACCGTGGGGACCCAATTGTTGCCCACGGTGACCCGCAGAGACCCCCTGGGGGCCATGGCGCTTGGCGGGACCCACCAACAGGCCTCCAGAACCTGTGTGAAACATGTTGCTGGTACCCTGTACGTCTGTCAGGTGACCCGTCAGCACGCCGGGGACTCGCGTGGGGTTGGGGTATGAACCCTGTATGTAAAATAATAAATCATGTATTTATGGGGGGCACAGGGGGTGGGTTATGTATTTAATAAATTGAATGATGTTTAATGTGGGGCTGTGTATTGTTTTTATTGTGGGTACTGGGGGTGGGGGGAGGGGGTATTGGCCTCAAGGGTATGTGGGTAGGCCTCCCTTGTGGGTAGTGGGTGAGGGTGGTTAGGCCTCACAGGGTGGGGGGTTAGTGTGGGAGGGTATGTAGGCGTCCCGAGTGGTGGGTGAGTTTGGGTTAACCCCTTAATGACTGTAGCGGTTAATAACCGCTATGGTGATTAAGGGGTTAGGGGACATTACATTGGATGTTTTATTTTTGTTTCTGTTTTGCAGCAGCGGATGGGGCATGGGCAGGATGAAGAGGAGGATGGCCTTCATCGTGGCAGCCGGACATGGGTGAGTGCAATATGTATTTAATGTATTTATTGTTATTTATGTATTTAAAAAGGCCACATTCACTATTATCCATTTGTGGATAATAGTAATTGTGCCCATTACTATACTGTATGTGTATGTTAGGGGGGTATAGCGGTTGTTGGGGTAATATATATACAGTATATATATTGTGACAGAGTCACTGACTCAGTAGGCTGTGACAGTGAATGGAGAGATGCTGCAGCCAGTTCACAGAGTGTTAATCTCCTCAGACAGAAAGAAGCACACCTGCAGCCTAATTAAGCAGGAGGCCTGAGAGACTGCAGGTTTAAAAAGCAGGAAGTTATATATGCGGTGGTCCCGCTCATTGAGGTCAACAGCCACTGAAAGTGGAGGGATATATAGGACCAGACCAAGCAAAGGCCGGAGGCGCCACACAGAGACACAGAGGCGTGATTATTAGCTCCAATTAGGGGTACAAGGATAATGTATTACAAGGGGGAGAGGTAGGTTACCGTAAAGGGGAGTACGTAGGGCAAAGGAATGATCATAAGAAAGCATTGTTTGCTAGTTGTTGTTTGAAGATTTTATAGGAGGGAGGCCGGATAGCGGGGTTCGAGCCTGCTTATGTTCCTGCATGGACCGACAGCCGGAGCGGGAAAGGATATCAACCCCAATGACCGGCAAAGTCCCTTGGGAGGGGATTCCAGTGAGGGAGGGAGGGGGGCAGGGGGGGAGGGAGTACCTGGCCGCCTACACTGAGTACCCAAGGGCGATGGTCTCACAGCCGGGGTACTGGTACCGAGGCTCTGAGACCACTGTTTATATGTGTTGTTTATGTCTGTCTGGATGTTCCCCCCCCTCCCTCATGTATCTTCCCCCCCATAGTGCACCAAACTACAGGAAGATGGAGAACTACAGATCCCCAGAAGCAGTTGGAGTATGCGGACCAACGAACGGCCCAGATGACCTCGCCAATGGAGCACACCTCTTCTGCAGACAAGGATGAGTAATGAACTAATAATGATTACACACAATGTCAAAGGGTTTAACAGCCCGGTTAAACGTAGAATCGCATTTAAAGAGTATAGCCGCCTGAAAGCCGATATACTTTTTCTACAAGAAACCCACTTTTCACACTCCAATCACCCGAAATATCTAGACAAAAACTACAGAACTTTTTATCTGGCCTCTAACAAGGCAAAGAAAAGAGGAGTGGCTATTTTAGTACACAATAAACTAGCGTTAGATATAAATAAACAATATGCGGACCCGGAAGGTCGTTATATCATCCTTACGGGGATGGTACAAAGTCAACCTCTGACATTAGCGTCAGTCTACGCCCCGTGCGAGACGAGCGCTACATTCTTTACACAGTTCTTTAATAAACTACACACTGTCGCGAAGGGACATATCTTCATAGCAGGCGATCTTAACCGCACACTAGACTCTGACCTGGACAGATGTACGAGACCTAACCCATCCCACAAACAGGACGTACTAACCATACATAAGGGTATGCAAGACTGTCAGCTAATTGATATCTGGCGGGAACAACATCCTAATGCACGGGAATATACCTTTTATTCCCACCCACACAATCGCTACAGTCGGATAGATTACCTCCTGGTATCCAATAGAGTGGTCCCAGTGGTAGGGCACACAAAGATCCATGGAATCTCGTGGTCCGACCATGCACCGGTAGAGCTGCGGTGCACATTAGACGCCTTAGACAGACCTGGAGCAAACTGGAAGCTCAACGAACTCCTCCTTAAATGCCCCGTAACTGCAAAAGAGATTGGTGAGCGAATCCAAGTATATTTTAAGGACAATAAAGGCAGTGTGTCGGCTCAATCCACCCTATGGGAGGCTCATAAGGCTACCATGAGAGGGGTGTTGATGACCATAGCAGGAAAAAGAAAGAGAGCAAAAGAGGCGAAAGTAAAAGAGCTACGTGAGAAATTGGCACATCTCACTGCTCAACACAAAACGCACAAGGATAAATTGGTTTGGAAAGAACTGAGCGACACTAAAATTAAACTTAACCTGGTCCTGACCTCTTAGGCCGAGAAGGAGTTGGCATGGTCAAAGCGCAGATTCTATGAGAAAGCCAACAAGCCAGATACCTTATTAGCCAATAAGCTCCGAAACAAGCTTCCAAATTACCGTATAGCATCCATCAAATCTCAGGGGGGGGACCTTACCTCCGATCCTCGACAAATAGTGGAGGTGTTTAAGAATTATTATGCCACACTATACGACGGAGATAAGGTCAGCCACACACAAAAGACCGCAGCAACTTTGAACAAATTCCTAAATGAGGCAAATCTACCTACCTTGAGCAGCGAGGAGCGGGAGGCACTCCAGGGCGACTTCACCCTTGAGGAAGTAACGGAGGTAATGAAGTCCCTTAAACCCGCTAAAGCCCCTGGTCCAGACGGATTTTCAAATTTATATTATAAGAAATTTGTCAAGATTCTGGCTCCCCACTTGTTGTCCCTATTTAATGGGATTCTAGCAGGAGAGCCCCTCCCAGCGCAGATGCTCCAGGCGTCTATCTCTGTGATCCACAAAACCGGTAAGGACCCGGCAGACGTCAAGAGCTACCGGCCAATATCCCTGATCAATTCGGACACTAAAATCTTCTCAAAATTGTTAGCTAACAGGGTGGGCATTGTCCTTCCGGGGTTGATTCACCCGGATCAAGTAGGCTTTATTGAGGGCAGGCAGGCGGCAGACAATACTAGGCGGATTGTAGATTTGATTGATTTGGCAAAAAAGAAAAATATCCCGTCTATGTTGTTGAGTCTGGACGCCGAAAAGGCCTTTGATAGGATTGACTGGCCCTTCCTCAGGGAGACGCTGGGGGCGTTTGGGTTCGGGGGGCGCCTCCTAGAGGCAATACTAGCCCTTTACAATGGTCCCACTGCAAGGGTGCGACACCAAGGGTTCCCCTCGGAGATATTCAACATCCGTAGCGGGACAAGACAAGGTTGCCCACTTTCACCGTTAATATTTGCCCTCTGCATAGAACCGTTAGCGGCTCATATCAGAGCGAGCCCAGATATAACAGGGATAGATATAGGGGAGCAGCATCATAAAGTAGCGCTATACGCAGACGATGTAATCTTGACACTGTCAAAACCCCTCACCTCCTTGCCCAACGTCTTTGCGATCTTGGGAACTTTCAGCTTGGTGTCGGGGTTTAAAATTAACCAGGCCAAGTCGGAAGCGCTTAACATCAATCTACCCAAGCCGGTCGAAAAACTGATAGAGCTCAACTTCAATTTTAAATGGCAACCCTCCGCTATCAAATATTTAGGGGTATATATCACAAAGGACTACAATACACTATATAAAGCAAATTTCCCCAGAATAGTGAAGAAACTGCAGGAAGATCTCAGGGTTTGGGCGGGCTATGGCATATCGTGGTTTGGGCGGATCAATAGTGTCAAAATGAACCTGCTGCCTAAACTATTATATCTGTTTCAAGCACTCCCGATACCTCTTGTTAGGACTGAGGTCCTCACGCTGCAGGCTCGCATTATTCAATTTATTTGGAATAAAAAAAGCCCACGAATTGCGAAAAGCATACTGACAAAACCAGTAACAAGAGGAGGGTTAGCGGTACCTTGCTTGTTGGCATACCACAAGGCGGCACAATTATGCCAAATTGTCCAGTGGCACTCGAACCCAGCAAATAGAAGATGGGTGGCCCTAGAAACAGAATGCTGCGCGCCAGTAAAACTGCACGATCTGATTTGGCTTCCAAAACAGTGCAAGAAATCAATAGGGATGCCACTCTGTGCAATTGCGAACTCGCTAGCGGTCTGGGAGTCATCTAAATTTAAAGCTAAATTGACCACACGACAGTCGTTGATGACCCCCCTGGTGGGAAATCCGGATTTTGCTCCAGGGCTGTTAGGTGACAAATTTGTAAAATGGACGCAAGCGGGGTACTTACGATTAAAGGACATGGAAGGACGTAAATATATCAAGACGTTCGATATGATTAAGGATGAGAAAAAGCTACCCAACACAGAATTATTTAGATTCCTCCAGGTTAGGGCTTTCTATAATAAATTCCCGGTTCGCCCAGCACGAACCAATTTCGAACAGCTGTGTTCCAGAGAGACGGACACAAGAGGACTAACTTCTCGGATGTACAGGGAGGTAGTCTGTCCGAAGACTTCCGACGCCCCCCGACTGAAATACATGCGACAGTGGGAGACAGATTTAGGGGAGACACTAGAGGACGAGGAATGGGTTCAGATACTACAGGCAGCTGCCAAAAGCTCAATTTGTGCCACGTTGAAGGAGAACGCATATAAAGTCCTAATGCGGTGGTACCATACCCCATTGAAATTATCTAAATTTATCAAGGACTATTCCCCGCTCTGCCCAAAACAGTGTGGGGAAACGGCTGATTTAAAACATATGCTGTGGTCTTGCCCGAAAGTGGTCCCGATTTGGGAATCTATTAGAGATTGGCTAGAAAGAATCCTCAACTTGGAGATCCCCCTGGACCCGTGGCTGTTCCTCGTGGGCAGACGGCCTCAGGACGTGTCTAACGCGACACTCAAATTGGTTGCACATTTCGCAACCGCCACGAGGTGTGAGATCGCAGCAGTATGGAGACAACAGGAATTACCCACTATAGCTAAAATCAGGAACAGAATTTGGCATGTCTGCCAGATGGAACAGTTGACGAGTTGGATCAACGACTCTGGCTCCAAATTTCTAAACGTATGGGCCCCATGGCTGGCCCAAACAGACATCCCGGGGGTGGACGCCGCCACAATTTTGCATTAATATAGATAAATGCGTTCTCCTTGGACAAAGCAGACCAGACGAGATGATGACATAGCGACGGAGAACATAGAACCACCGGGATATCCACAACACACCCTAGCGTACACATAGAGCTAATAGCAGATCCTCCGCTCCGATGCAGCAGTTACAGGTGCCCCCCACCCCCACCCACCCTAATGTGTCTCACCCCAGTCTAGTTTGTCCTGTCCGTCTTAGTGATGTGGTTTACGTGTGGTTTGTTACGTCTGTCTCATGTCCTGTCTACGTGTCACTGTTTTGATGACAAAATTGGGTATTCTGTAACGTATGCCAATAGGTGGTGATATTATGTATGCTCTGTAATACCAAATAAAAATGAGAGTTATAAAAAAAAAGCAGGAAGTTGCTCACACAAGGTGAGCTTGTTTTTCCACAGGAAGGTGGAGAGAACTCTCCCGGCTAGGAAGCAGTAGCTGCTGCTGCTCTGGTCCCCCAGTCCTGCGAGGAGCTTTGCTGCTGGGACCAGCTGGGACCCCAACCCAGGGTAAAGATAAAGATACAGATTGCTGCGAGGCTGGACACAGCCTGCTCCCCGGAACCGTGTACCTGTTTGTTGTTGGAGCTGCTTTACAGATAAGACTTTATTATTACACTTATTGGTTATACTTTGTGTTGCATATGTTTTGGGCATAACCAGATTAGCTGGCTGTCCTGTTAGTAAGGGCTCAAGAAGTGAATTAGTTTCCCTAACGGGAATAGGCTTTAATTTCTAGGAAGTACTTTTTTAAAGGGACAGTGCACCCGTACTTTATTTTGCTGTGGCTAATAAACCACTATAGTTTAACGTTTCCCCTCGTGTCTAGCGTCTTACTGACCCCGCCGCGAGGCCGTCCTGCCACAATATATATTTATTTATATTTATTTATTTATATAGATTTATTTATTTATTTAGTGTGGGCCTGTTGTGTGTGTTTTATTTTTATTGTGGGTAGCGGGGGTGGGTGAAGGGGGTAATTGGCCCTAACGGTGGTTTGCTTAGGACTTGCGGGTGGGTAGCGGGAGGCCTTAACCCCTTCATGACCGTAGCGGTATTAACTGCTACGGTCATGAGGGGGTTAAGTGCACCTGCAACCCCCCCGAAAGCCCTAAACAAACAACAAGGGCCAAATACCCCCTTCATCCACCCCCGCTACCACAATAAATCTGGCACGGCGGCTTAACCCCTTCATTGCCTTAGCGGTTAGCCGCTAAGGTAATGAAGTGGCGTTTAAATGCCTTTTGCCTGCCTCGGATGCATGCCGGGGGGCTCCGGTGCGGGTATCAGCTCCGGAGACCCCCGGCATCAATCCCAGCCAGGTAAAAGGCCTGATTTTTTCTAAGTGTCGACCTTGCCGATGCTTCTCCTCCACCAACTCGCCAACTTTAGTTGGCGGGACAGATTGGCGGTCAAATCTCAATTCTGGAGTGCCGATCAGCACCGAAAAGCTGAACGGGGCTACCTGAATTCAGCCAAGTTTAAAACGTGCCGATAAGTGGCTTATCGGCACCCGGCTGCCGATAAATTTTTATCGGGAACAAAAAATGCCGATTTTGGCCACTTATCGGCGCTTACTGAATCGGAAAGGCAATTTTGGTGGGAAAATGGCGATAAAAGCCTTATCGGCGCTTACTGCATGAGGCCCTAGATTGGTTATCACTCAAGTCTAGGCACAAAGTTTATCTTTCCTTTCTTGCCTTCAAATACTTTCTGGGCAAGCTACCCGTCTATCTGAACAAGCTTCTCACTCCTATTAGGCCGCACTTATAGTGCCAGCGACGGCGCGGCAAAACAAATGTATTGCCGCCGTTGCGTGCGCTTATAGTAGAAGTGACGTGACGGCGCGGCGGCTTGGTCGCAATTGCTGGAAGTCAAGTTAATTAGATTTTTCCAGCGACGGCAGTGTGACGTCACCGTCGCGTCGCTGTTGCCGGCACTATAAGCGCAGCCTTACACGCAGCACTTATCACCTGAGATCAGACTCCAAAAGACTATTCACAGTCCCAAGGCTCAACAAAGTATCCGGCCGTTCCTCCTTCTCCTTCCGTGCACCCCAAAACTGGAACAACCTACCGGAGACTCTCACATCCACCACCAGTTTAAAGAAGTTCTTCCAAAACTAAAGCTGTCTCACATTTGAATCTGTAATTGTTATATACGCCAATAATATATATTAGCTCTTACTATGCATGCAATGTCTTGTATATAATGTATATATAACCCTGCTCAATTAATGTAACTATGTATTTGCAACCATGTATTTGTCATCTTTACTCTACATACTTGAAAACGACATACTTGAAAACGAGAGGTAACTCTCAATGTATTTGTTCCTGGTAAAAATATTTTATAAATAAATAATCTATTCATAATATGGTGCCAGCACTTTCTGTGATTTGGAACGCAATTATCAAGTTACGAATCCGTGAAACTCTACATGAATATACTAAATAAAGACTACAAAAAACAAAGTAACCAGGTATACAACATAAATAGGGTTGCCAGGTGTCCGGTTTTCACCTAGACAGGCTGTTAATTCTGATGCCTGTCAGGTATAAAATTGGAGGTAATACCAGACACGTATGTGTCCGGTATTACCATTGTTGCGGCGGCGGAGGCAGTGGCAACACAAGCTCCAGGGTGGGTGGAGGCAGTGGCGAGGGCGGCAAGCTCCAGGGGCTGGTGCTGATAGGGCGGGCCGAGACTGGTGTACTGAGGACAGCGGGGGCGGAGCTCACACCCCGGCGGACCAGAGACATGTTCCAGTGCTGTCTGCGTCCTGCCAGGAGATAAGGTAAAGACAATTTGGGGAAGAGGTGGGGGTATATTTTATATGTATTGGGGGAGGTGGGGGTATATTTTATATGTATTGGGGGAGGTGGGGGTATATTTTATATGTATTGGGGGAGGTGGGGGTATATTTTATATGTATTGGGGTGGTAGGGGTATATTTTATATGCAGGCCAGTGACATCACGGAGCTGGTTCGCCCTCATTGGGCGAACCGCTCACGTGACCGGCCCTGCGCTCCCGTGAGCGCACAAACTAGACATTTTTTAAGACCTACGCCTGCGGAAGCGTGCGTGAGCCCCTGCTAAAGCCGCTCTCATTGCGGCTGCAGGGGCTCACTGACAAGCGTCAGCGCGCCTCAGCACGGGTCAGCGCCTAACACTTTTGGCAACATCTGCCTTTCGTCAGGGTCAAGATACTCGGCATACTAAAATTGGTTCTCAAATTCACACTATTCAAAGGAGCTTCTTATAGAAATGGCTCTTTCCCCTACAGTAAATCATACATATCACTGCCACATTTAAAAGAAATACTGAAGTCAAATATCTTTTTTTTTTTCCTGAGCCTTTTAAATATGGAGTGCAATTAGGAATTTTCTAAGATATTAATTATAAGTCGTCCCCAGATCATTGCAACTTTTGGAGTCACTGGAATATTCTTACCTTATGTAACGCACTTTCCCCACCCTATGGAAGATATGGCGACTATGGTGTGTGTTACTTGTGGCTCACAGGAGGACTGAACCTCCACCGCTGGGAGCCTGGGGTGTAACTGATTCTTATGGTGACAGCGCCTCCACCTGCAAGGGATCCCGACTTGGAGGGATGGACCCTTACAGGAACTATACTAATGATACACGCAAACAAGTATATGCTAACAACCTTTACTGAACACAATAATATTGGTACCCTATACCTCACAGTAACATAGCTCCCAACCCGAAAGGAACAGTGAGAGTCCCCAGAGTACATTGGGTGCCAGGCACCAATTCCCTGATGTCCCTTTCCCAATGTCAGGGCCCACCCAAAGTGTTGGAGATAGCGCTATCCTGTGGAGTGTTAGTGCACTGGGTTAGGTACCTGCCCGGGGCTCCAGCACCCGGGTATTGCAGAATAACAAAGAGGATCCATCTGATCCAACGTTGTTGTCCGCAATGGCGTCTGCCTCCGCATGGGGTGAATTCCGGCATGGATAATATTACCTTACCGTCTTTACCGCGTAGATGGTCTGGTACAAGACCACAGGCAGCAGTCACCGCATGGCATATGCAACTACTGGGGACTATATGCAACTACTGACTATATGCAACTACTGGGGAAAGGTCCCTAACTATGGCTTTCCCTATAGCAGCCACAAGCTACAGTGAGTCGGGGCCTAACTGGGGCCTAAGGGGGGAGATCTGGCCTAGCCCAGGGGAGCACTGCTCCCTGAACACTACCTGCTCCTCAGGGGTCCCTCTTCTGACTGGCGTGGTTTCAGACGCGCCAAATGAATCAACACCCCCTGCAGGGGAAGCTGCAGCCCTATTGGCTGTTGAGCAACATGTGGGCATTCTGGGGGCTGTAGTTCCCTATGGGTCTGTCCTCCTATTGGCCGCTGCTACCAGGGACCTTCATGCGCATGTGCGATCCCATGTAATGGCCACCACACTGCTACTGGTCTTGCGCATGCGCAACTGCTCACAAGATGGCGGCACCCTTTACTGGGAGCCGCCAGGAGCCTCCGGCGATGTGCTCGCCTCCCCAGCAGCCGCACACCTAACCTCCCTCTCCCCAGCCTATCCGGCGGGTCCTCCACCAACTCCAGCGGCACCCGCATACCCCCCACTGCAGCGGAGGTAAGGCGGCGCATGGGGGCCAAGGTGGATGCCCGGAGAGGAGACCTGGCCACACTTTGTTGGGTATAATCCCTTAAATTACCAATATTTAAAACAGTATGTATTGCATATTTCCAGAATTTATTTTTGGAATTAGACCTATTATGAAGCTAACATATACATATATATATATATATATATATATATATATATATATAATATAATGGATGGTAATGGGATTTACAGATGGAGTGGGCCTCAGTGTTCTAGAAATGAAAGACGCTTTGCTCAACTGCAAAGTGCAGTGCCCACAGTATACTCAGAACACGCAACTTGCAGTTTAGGGAACATATATAAATCTGTAAGTGTGGCTGGTGCTTTAATGTACTAAATAAAACCCAGAGAGACACAGGATGTCTAAATGAAACTAGGCCAGTGGCATCAGTTTTATTTCTGAACTCTTTTGATGCCCCATGGGATCTGGCACATGGCACAGTGGTTACTTCGTGAGCATTCTGCTCGTTCTCTAGCACAGACTCTTCCTCTTCCATTCCCATCATCAGCCATGTAATCGCTCCGAGTGATCACATGATCGTGATGAGCCGGAGGGGCCTCTGTTGCCGCAGCCCTTCTGGTACTCAAAGAATGATGGCCAAGATATCGTGCTGCATAGTATGACTGAAGATAAACGCACCTTGTACACAGCCACATCATGTCTTCTTCCTCCACATGCTTCTGACCTAAAGTGCTATTGTAATACATTACATGCTGAAAACAAAGTCATTAATACAATTCTGCTGTCTTATTGGTTGAAATTCCAGGCATGTACAGTATTGCCAAGGAGAGCAGGACATTATTACTCAATTTACTTTGATTCAGGATGAAGCCAGAAGGCGCAGCCACTCCCCCCTCTGGTTGGGAGTCTGGGCCACATCGGTAGGATGGAAGTGCTGCCTGGCTCAGTGCCTCCCCTTACCATGCAAGTTCCCTGCGCCAGCCTCAACTGCACACTCCTCCTTTTCTTCTTCCCTATCTTCCTCCCTCCCTCCCTCCGTCCCCTTCTAGCACCACAGACACTCCACAGGTCCTGTAAAGATGTAGCGTACAACAGTAATAATTCCCCTAGAAGACAGCAATACATGGCCTATAACTGGACATTAAAGAACCTCGGTCAAACGCCTCCACGTGGGGCATTACTGGCCAGGTAACGCTTGTTTCGGGAGTATTGAGTAATTATAGGCTAAAAAGACAGTGGATAATGAAATCCTGCTTTCTAATTGCTTACAATTCCCAGGCATCAATCACCCAAGAATGCCCTGAATGTTAGAAGCCACGTAGCATTGCAATAAGATATCAACCGCGCACCTCCTCCCCTTCCGGAATCGGTGAAGGAGCGATTACGTGGTTGCTTCAGCACTCAAGGGGTTAAACACCCACATGTCTATCAATGATGCATCCATTTTCTTTTAATACTTTAGCAGCTTAAGTGTCAGTTTGGGGTAGAAGATGAGTTGGGGTGGAGTTATTGCACATTATAGTGGAGTGTACTGCACCGACACACTTTATTCGAGCAAATACCCAGTATGTACCTATCAGATACCTGGAATGCGCCGCTCCTCACCTCTGACAAGCCCCGTTGCGTTTTCTTTCCCAGCCTGGGTTCATGCCTGGCTGACGGGCGGCTGATCTGTTAAATGATAATGATTAGGATTTAATAGGCTGCAATGCTTCGCGTGTCTACCAGATGGCATAAATTCATGAATTGTAATGCAGTATATATATATATACTGTGCAGTATTGCAGCCAGCGGGAATAAAATGCTTCAATCCCTGCCTGGAAAATAACCCAATGCACTCGGGCAGAAAACAGTCACAAACCTCAATACACCCGGGTATACCCGAATTCGTGGGACTAGCCGAGCTCGAATAAAGTGTGTCGCCAGTGTACAGTACTAAGGCCCAGATCCTCAAAAGCAGGGCCGGCCTGGTAATACCCGGGGCTCGGTGTTATGGAGCTTTCGCGGGGGCTCTAACAAGGTCCGGTGTGACGCCTCCTCCTCAGATGTGCTCTCCTCCAACAATCAGTTTAATTGTTGTGGGGAGAGAGCGCGGGGCCTCTGTAAGCACGGGGCTCGGTGCACAGGCACCGTCATCAAGCCGGCCCTGCTATACTTTATCACACCTTTACTCCTATTTTATGACTGGGGAGCTGAAGCATGCTAAAGCTTAGCACACTTTTGTGGATATGGGTCTAAGCACCTTCTTTTTCACTCCCTCTTATTTAAAAAAAATTCCCTCCACATCTGAGTTAGCAAAACCTCCCCTGGCTAATGATCTGCGGCAGACTTCATTAATCATTTATTGACATTTGATGAAACAATTGTGAAATTGTCGGCAACACAAACAACGTCCAGTTGGGATGGTTAGAAGTGAAGCAGTTTGCTTTAAATATATAACCATCCTGGTAAGAGCCCACTTCAACAGGTCAGGTCTGCGGGATATCCCTACTTCTGCACAGGTGGCTGGAAACGTGAGCTGTTGGTGGCCCCTGAAGACTGGAGTTAGCCACTCCTGCATTATGTAGTCTCAAGAAAATACAACATACAAGCACATCTGGGGGGTTATCCACTAAAGTCTCTTAGCTGAAAACTCGGACAAAAACTAGTGCAAAAGAATTGCCCCACATTAATCAAAGGAAAAAACGCCAATTGTGGGTGAGTCTGGTTGTTTTGTTTGTTAGTTTAAAAATAAAATAAACCTGGGATATGAATTAGACTTACATCTCAAGAAGGGAACTTTGTGGTCTTAAAGCAGCAGTCAAAGTGGATGTTTTTTTTTTAACTATTATTGTTTTCCCTTTTAATATGTGCATCAACACAATCCACATAATGATAAGTAATTAGCTAAGTTGCCAATAGATAAGTTCTCCTGTGATCGATTGGTGAAGATTCAACTCGGTGGGTCACTAAATGGCTGCAGAGGAGTATTCTGCAGTCAGTGGAATGTATTTGCATATTAATATGACAACGTTCTTTGGGGACGATCACGTGACCAGGCAGCCACTAGATACAATTGGTGCACTGCTAGAGAGAGGGCAGGGCTCACAAAGGGGTGTGCTAGAGCCTGATTCAGTAGAGGAAAGGGATGTGATTTTGTAAATAGTTGTTATAGAAACAAAAAAATCCTTGTTACATTATAATACATAAAAAAATTATTTTCTCATAGTACAGAACAGATTTATATAAAAAAACAAAAACACACATGTAGGATATTGCTTTGACTGCAGCTTTAAATCACGTTGATACAGGTTTAGTAAAAGATATAACAATCTCATACAGTATTTACTTGAACTTTTTAACAATCCCTTCTATGGGGTAGATACACAGAGCCCTGATAAATGTGAGCTTCTAACGTGACGTTACATAAATCGGTCAAGTCCGTTAGTTTTTCCTCTGTTTAACTGGTTTCCACAAAGCTAATGGTATGCAAAAACAACGGCCGTTCGGCAAACTAGCATTGTTACGTTAGCTGTATTAATGGGGACGTTCGTTGATCAGAGCCGCGTTAAACAATACACTGCACATGGGCACTGGCAAACCTATAACGTCCAACCCAATTAACGCACACGTGTTACAGACAATTCTGCCACAAAGAAGAGATGATTTTCTGTCAATATTATTCTTGTTATTTGACCTGTACATTATTCTCCCTTTATTGTTCGCACACAGTGAAGCAACAGCGTGGGAATAAAAAGTTCTATTCACTTCTTCTGTCTCTTAATAATTATTGGTAGAATATGTTTAAACTTATTGTACACACATACTAAATGCAGTCAACATTACGGTATATATCACATTAGGTCTGACACACATATCCGACATTCTCTATAAGCATTAAAAACCATAGTACAGTTTATTACATGAACTTCATGACACATTATCAGATGCATCTCTTGATGTGTTTCAGATATTTATATGATCCATAATGTATACAGTATGTTTGTATGACACATGCAATGAAAGGGTTAAGTCCTACACTCGGTACAATGATCTGGGTACCATTCTAGACCTGCCCTTTTGGCTTGCTGGCTATTCCCAGAAATAACGCTATGATCGTACATGGTCTGGATGTGAGTAACGGCAGATTTTGGTGTGACCCAATTACCATAATGTTCTTTCCATGCGCTAACATCAACGGAGGTTCGTGGGCATATGCGATGTTAGGTTAACAGATCATTAGCATACGACGTCCATTAAAAGTTAGTGATCCCATATTTCTTGGGTTATTGCGAGGTCATCCTAACGTCATCACCTTTGTGGATATGCTTTATGACTAGCGTTACGTTAAATGGGGGTAACGTCATGATAAAACATTTAACGGACATCTGAGGATCTACCCATAAGTATGTGTCTAATGTCTTAATAAATATACAATACATAGCACTGACAATGTATCCACGACAAACCCTTGCCCCAAATCTGTTGCAAGCTAATTTTTTTTAATGTGTGGGGCTTGAAGGCTTTTTTAAAGTCCCAAGAAGAAGTCACTGGGTCATGAAACTGGTTTTTCCACATTAAGATTCAGAAGGTAGTGATTAGTTGATAAGTGGTCAACGAAGGCTATCATCTCTATTTCAGATCTCTACGGGCCAACCCTTCAAAGGAATGTACCTATTTTCTGGATCAGAGACTGTCATATTCCTTGTTACAAAGCACATCTTGAGTGGGATGGTTTTCCTGTCTCCATGGATGGGCGCAGAGAGAGGCGAGGGCGGACACGCAGAGGAATTTCCTAACCGTGGAGATTCGGGTGGGGGGGTTTCCCAGCCGATTTCGGAGACCGGAGAGCCTTTCTTCACATACGGTGTTGCTTCTCGCATGTACTTCACTGTAAAATACATAAAACATATGTGATATGTGAGAATATATAAGTGCCTTGGCCGGTTCCCTACCGTTCCATTTTTAATTGATTCATTTATGGAAAATAAAATCCAGGCTGTATAACTGCTGCGTGGGCGAGATGGGAAAATGGGTGGGTTACTATGTCAGGCTTGTTTTTTTTTATTCCTGGGGTGAACAACTTCAAAGGGCTCTTCATCTGCGCTGTGAATTATTTATTTGCTCAAGAATAACTGCTACCATATGATTGAAGGAAACATGGGAATTAGGTGATAGGATGGCAAAAAAACTACAAAGAAATGGAGAGTGACAGTGACACACAATTTATTTTTTTCTAAAAGGAATTGTACACTGAGCTATAATAACCTAATCCAGATACATGTATAAAACATCCTCTCTAATGCTGTACTCCCCAATATAATCAATAGTCATATGAAATATTTTATACAAAATGTCATTTAATGAGGTAATCCAAACATGCAATTTTTTGGCAACTTTTTAAAAAAAATTTTTTTTTAACTTTTATCATAGGCAGGGGGTCTTCAGAGCTGAACCCCACTAATTTCAGCTCTGGTGACACCCTGTTTTCGAAGATACAGACCCCATATGGGGTGCTGGTAGCTGCTTTTGCTTAGCTAGCAGGGTTCATGTAATGGCAGAGTTTCAAAGCTCACACGCCTTGCAGGCCTATAGGAAGTCGTGATGTCATCAGGTTCGGCTTCCTATTGGTCCGTGGAAGCTTTAAACTTTAAATCCCAGCTAGCCCAACCGGAGCTGCTACCGACATCCCATACAGAGGTCTGTACTGTATCTCTGGAAGCTGGGCTTTTGCCACAATCAGCAGAACTAAAACACTAAACAATGTGAGAACCAAACCAAAAAACACTGCTGAAAGTGCTCACCCTTACATATTATGCCAAACTTTTCATTCCCGCCATGAACCTTCGTCAGGTCAGGAGGTTACTAAAGTCTCCCGGCTAGAAAACTGGCGGAAAACCAAGGCAGAAAAACAGCACAAATTATTAAAAAAAAGGAATCCCACTGAAAGCAATTGGAGTTTTTCCTTTGATAAATAACGCACATAGTGTTCTAGAGCAGGGGTTCTCAACTCCCAACAGGTCAGGCTTTAGGGATATCCCAGCTTCAGCACAGGTGGCTCAATCAGTAGGTGTCTTCGACTGAACCATCTGTGCTGAAGCAGGGATATCCTGGAAACCTTACCTGTTGGGGGGTTCTTGAGGCCTTGAGTTGAGCACCCCTGTTATAGACCACACCTTCAAAAGATGGAACTAGATCATCATAAGACAAAACCTCGGTCATCGTGAAACGCAGCGGCCCAGCAAAGGAAAATACAACAAATAGATTATTATATTTCCATACTAGAAGTTGTAACAAAATCATAAAGGGTGCAAAATAAAAGTCCAAAAGAATAAACTGTAAGTCAAAACATCACAAATCCTGGCAGAGTTTATAAGCCTGTCCATGATAACCAGATGTCCGGTATTGATCCAGACTGTCCTGTAGTTGGACACACTGTCCAGTAAAAAATGAGAGGTAATTCTGGACATGTATGTGTCCGGTATTACCTCTCTGGACATGGTGACCTGACCGGGGGGCTGCAGGATTTCCCCGAGCTGGGAGAGAGCAAGGCTGTAGCTAGGGGGCTGGGTGGACCCTGATTGGCGGCAGCTGGGTAATACAGCCAATCAGGAGGAGGCGTCAGGAGCTCTGGGGTGGGGCCAAGGAGAGGAGGAAACAGCACGGAGCGGAGAGAGGTGTGTGTATGTGTGTGTGTCTCAAGCGTGTCGCACCTTTCACCATTGTATCCAGTATTTCTGGAGAAGCCACCTGGCAACCCTAATGATAATACGTTTCATACATCTATACATTTCTTTTCAAGAAAGTCCTGCTAAAGCTTACCTGTATTATAAACCTCCATGAACAGGCATGAAGAAAAATGTCTACAATCATAAATGACAACATAATAAAACAACCCTCTTACATGTCAGGGTTATAACCTCACTGATAAAGAACAGTCTTATCAGGAAACAGCAGTTGGGAACAGTGAGCGGTCTATTACATGCCAGTGTAATCTATGGTAACAGAAGCAATCAATCAGAGCATACCATGGTCTCCCACCACAATACACACCAATATACTGTTTCCACACTCAATGCTCGCAGCATGTTTCTGTAGAAGAATGCATGTTCTGAATACAAACGGCTTTTTGAAGTCAACCGCGTATACTAAATCTCACTTTGCATGTTGATTTCTAGGAAGGGCATGTGGTACTGTGGTTATGATGGTAGTGTAGAAAATGACCCTAGCATCCCACGTGTACCTGGCTAATAGTTATATCATTCTTCTTTTACTGGCTTTGGAGATTATCATGTTGATAGTCATTTAAAAAAAAAAAAGTGATCTCAGGATTTGTCCCCAGAAATGGACCAGGTTTGATGACCCATATTTTGCGCTTAGAAACTTTGGTCTTGTCTGTTTTTCAAGCATAAAGCTCATTTTTTAACCAATTTAAACCCTAATTTACTGCTCAAACAATGGGAATAAAGTAAATGAATCCATGTTTATCTTATCCGAGTTGATGGATTTGCCCTGAAACTTGCCAAACAGCTCTGCAGCAGTTCTGTTGGTCTCCAGTTCCCACAAAAACTCTTTTGTTCAAATGTTTGGATGGTGTTTACAGTACAACAAATAAAACCACTAATGAGGAAACACTTGGAGCATCTTCCATTTAATTCGCAATCGAAGTCGACTCTAAATAACATGCAACCACAATAAAATGCAACTAAACATACGAATTAAAGAATGACTATTTATATAAAATCAAATCAGGGTTCTGAATATTGTTATTCAATGTCTTTATTACGTAAACTTAATGAAAATAATATACTTAATTATATAATCTTTCTAGATACGTCTTTCCAGTTAAAAAAAAGAATCCCTAAAATGTAATATTTAAGCGGCCATCTAAAGGAGATCCAGATGACAGTACAGACAAAGGCACGGTATAAATGTACTGCGGATAACAACGAAATGCCTGAGGACACCAAATGTTCCAGGTTATCAAGACAAGTTGAGCCAGCCGTGTCTCTTCTTTTTGTATTTACTTTTCAAATGATCCTATTGAGAAAAGATTGTTAAAAAATAAACATCGGTTCTGTGTGTCCCACAGACCTAAGGTGTTAGGTATCAAAACACATTTTTTTTTTAAATATAGATGAAGTTCAATTATTCCAGGGATACTTAAAAATGGCTGCCATCCTTCCCAGCTTCTAGTTTAGCAGTAACGATCAGTCGAACCGTTGGAACATTTTTTTTTCTTCTTAAAGAATTAGCAATGCTTCTGCTCTATGAAATTCCATGTATAAATGCACACCGTTTGTAATCCACGCGCAGGTAGGTAGCCGTGAGTAACTAAAACCATAACACAAAACAAGCCGATATCTTCTCCGTGACTGAGTAGCTTTATTTCTGTTAAATAAATCATGACACGGTGTAATATGTCATGTGTTGTTGTTCATCTGAGGTTGTATTTACCTAATTTTTAGACCTGCTAAGGAACAGATGATTGTTATTTTGTCCTGATATGTAAAACCATGGAATTCAAAGAGGGTGTACTTTCTTTTTCACACAACTGTATATAGTAACATTGAAGAAGTGGTGTATTGTTGACGTTGTGCCACATGGTCGCTGGGTGACCGCACTTTCATATAATTAAAGATGTTGCAGACATTAATGCCCCTGCTGGTGCTTTGCAGTGGGACAGACACGACGCGCCAGCAGAAGCAGACACCACCGTGTCTGTATTAGCCCCGTGCGAAAAAGGGACGAGACAATAAAACGTTACTGCTAACGCCTGCCAGCAAGTGCAATAACGCCTGCCTCATCTGTAAGCCCATGTTTACTTAATGGTGCTCTGGCATAATACACTATTCAGTCCATTCAAGTAAATAGGCAATAAGGAGTCTGCTGACAGCTAGTGTTATTGGGTTCTATGTTAAAGATCCTGATTTTTTAAAATCAAAATCTCCCAGTTGCAAACCAGGACAAAACTTTGATAACCTTGGTGTGGCTTTTTGCTCCACTGTTGCCCTGCCTTTGCAACATAGATCCTGTCCCCTACATCAGGGGTGCGCAAACTTTTTCTTCTGCGCCCCCCTGCCTACTCTCCCACCCTGCTCGCGGCCCTCCCTCCCCAATACCATGTCTCCGGGGATTCAGACGTCACAACGTCATGTGACCCTGTGGCATCATTTGACGCCTCGCTAGAAGCCGCCGGAGACAAGGTAAGGGCACTTACAGTACAGAGGCCTTGCGCGCTCCCCCGGCATTTAATTTAAATGCGCGGGTGCTCTGTAAGCCCCGTACCCCCCCCCCCCTGAAAATCCTGTGCCCCCCAGTTTGCGCACCTGTCTGTTAGCCTTAAAGCGCTTCCTGGCCCAGATTTACTTCTTATGTGGGCTGCTCTATTTGGGTTTGTTTAGTGATACAGCACTGCACTGAGAATAGATGGAAAAGGGTATAAAGAAAATATATGGTATTTTAAACCAGTGGGCAAAACATTTCAAGGCAGAGAAATTCCTTTGAGAATGGCCACTCACCACCCCAAATTAGCGGTTAGACACTGATGAGGGAATCACTTTCCTGTTAAGTCTATAGATTTCCTTGGCAATTGCCAAGCCTTTTTTTTTTTTTTTTTACTCTATTTTGCAGAAGAGAGTATTTCTGGACTAAGCAATATTTAATTACCAATGTACCATAGGAAAATGTGAATGTCAGCCGTTCAAATGCCTCAACCTTCCCAACTCCCTAATGTGGTGGGTGCATTATGTAGGAGGGTCTTCATGCATAGACACTCATATTAGCAGATTCAGGAGTCAGACAATAAACAAGCACTGTATGGACAACTATTAAAAGTGCTTTGCATGGCACTTGTGTGCAGGTATACAGTGAGTGATGGCTTTCCAAAACGGATCAAATAGTGCTCACTTGGAATGAGTAACAGTTCTGTTACGTGCAATGTGCTTTCTTTTTATGGTCCATGGTTAAACGAAGTCCGGTTTTAGGCCATGAAGAGGTGCATCAACATTTCACCCCAGTTTTTCTTCCAAAGATTTGCACCACCCATTATTTGAAAATTAACATCGTTGGCAATGTAAATATCAAGCAGTATTTTTAATCTAGTGCAGCAATTGGAATATAATCTACTTTATAGAGTTTCAAGTGCATTGCTTTCCAGTTCTTTTCATTTATCAAAAAAGGGCAGATCAGAGGTCAATCTGAGTTAGTACATTCGCAGCTATATTTACAGTTTGCATAATCAGTAGGTGCTCATGTTAGGCATGTACATTGTTAAAATATTTCACCATATTTCACTTAACGTGTCTGTATTTCTATAAATATGGTTTAGATTGGCAGTGTAAATTCACAACTCAACACTAGTCCACTGACCTTGTTGTGCTACATGAACGTTGCATGTTGTAACCTGATACTTCTTCTTTCATTAGTTCTCAGAAGGTGCGTTTGCTCCTCTCAATCACACAACACTGGATGTTGCACAATGTAAAATAATGAGTAAGAGGACCTAACTGCGATTTACTTAAAGATCGACACCAGCTGGAAGCACCGGATGAAATCCTTATTTCATGTTGGAACTTGGGGTCAGATGAGCTAATACTGCCAGTCAAAAATATTCAATAAAACAGAACAGGAGCGCAGCTCTCAAATGGTACATGAAAAAAAGGAAATAACACAAAATCGTGCAACACCTTATATCACAATATTAGAGAAACCAGTAAACTATTGGGATATATGGTGTTGCACTATTTTATGCTATTTCCTTTTTTCATACACCATTTGTTCTGTTTAATTATGTGCACCTCATACTATTATGGGTTGTAATAATTGTATTCACCTTTTTCACTTACACACATGTTTAATATTTGACACTATAAAGAAGTCGCACATTGTTCTAATCAAAATAAAACGTATTCTCTGTTTCCTTGTTTGTTTTTCCATTTCTCTTCCCATTTTCTTCCTCAGTACATTTAGTTACATTAATAACAGTAAATGGCTGCAAAAAGTATAAATAACCAAAGGCACCTGGTTTTCAAGGCGTCTGTAATCAAATAGCAGAAATCCATTTTGACCTTACTCTCCTATAAAGAATACAGCAGAGCAGGACCTAGAACAGTGGTCTACAACCGAGGAACCCCTAGTCACAGTGCTCAGTTGCTGAGGCACCCCCATGACAGGTCAGGCTGTCACAGAAGGCACAGGACAGAGACAGTCACATGAGATAGAGGGGGCAGAGAGCCACAGGAGACAGAGACTCACAGGAGATAGAGGGGGCAGAGAGCCACAGGAGACAGAGACTCACAGGAGATAGAGGGGGCAGAGAGCCACAGGAGACAGAGACTCACAGGAGATAGAGGGGGCAGAGAGCCACAGGAGACAGAGACTCACAGGAGATAGAGACTCACAAGAGATAGAGGGGGCAGAGAGCCACAGGAGACAGAGACTCACAGGAGATAGAGGGGGCAGAGAGCCACATGAGACAGAGACAGTCACATGAGATAGAGGGGGCAGAGAGCCACAGGAGACAGAGACTCACAGGAGATAGAGGGGGCAGAGAGCCACAGGAGACAGAGACTCACAGGAGATAGAGGGGGCAGAGAGCCACAGGAGACAGAGACAGTCACATGAGATAGAGAGGGCAGAGAGCCACAGGAGACAGAGACTCACAAGAGATAGAGAGGGCAGAGAGCCACAGGAGACAGAGACTCACAGGAGATAGAGGGGGCAGAGAGCCACAGGAGACAGAGAGGGAAGAGAGCCACAGGAGACAGAGAGGGAAGAGAGCCACAGGAGACAGAGAGGGAAGAGAGCCACAGGAGACAGAGCCACAGGAAACAGAGAGTCAAAGGCAGTGGTGGATTTCCCATAGGCCCGGGCTTAGGGTGGCAACATTTTGGGCCGGCAAACATGTTCGCCCCCATACACAGAGGCCGCGCTCTCAGGCCTATCGGCCTGATGGGAAGTTCCTTACCTGCTGACGTCACCGCCTTCCTGCTGCCTCGGCCTTCTTTCTGCAGCGTCAAATGAAGCTGCGATGTCACACGGCGTCTTGTTGCCATGCCAACGCAACAGTGCTGCGTCAAATTATGTAATGACATCACGTTGCCATGACAACGAGATGGCGTGTGACGTCCGCAGCGTCATTTGACGTGATTTCGAAGAAGACGGAGAGCAGCAGCACGGAGGAGGTGGCACCAGGTAAGTGCCATGGGGCGGCGGATCTGGAAATTCACCACTGATTACAGGAGACAGAGCGGCAAGAGAGCCACAGGAGTCAGAGGGTGAAGAGAGCCACAGGACACAGAGTCACAGGAGTAGGAGGGGGAAGAGAGCCACAGGAGACAGAGTCAGAGGGGGAAGAGAGCCACAGGAGACAGAGAGCCACAGGACACAGATTGGGAAGAGAGTCATAGGACACAGATGGGGAAGAGAGTCATAGGACACAGACGGGGAAGAGAGCCACAGGAGACAGAGTCAGAGGGGGAAGAGAGCCACAGGATACAGAGAGCCACAGGACACAGATTGGGAAGAGAGTCATAGGACACAGACGGGGAAGAGAGCCACAGGAGACAGAGTCAGAGGGGGAAGAGAGCCACAGGAGACAGAGTCAGAGGGGGAAGAGAACCACAGGAGACAGAGAGCCACAGGACACAGATTGGGAAGAGAGTCATAGGACACAGATGGGGAAGAGAGCCACATGAGACAGATAATCTCCCCGAGGCCACGCTCCTTGTAGACATCCTACAGCACAGTACCAGCCCCCTAACCCGATAGGTCCATCCAGGACGAGCCCTCGGCCTCTCTATTGGTTCAGTGACGGCAATCTCTTCGCTGACTGGTCGGCTCCCGGTCTGCCATGCTTTCAGATGGAGGCCGGGGTTCTATGTAAGTCGATATCGATCAAACTTTCACAGTCATTCATGGTTAGTTTTGTCGAGAGACTAATCGGAAATACGGATTCTGACCCGAGAGGCGGTGATCCTGAGTTACTGGGACATCCTGAGACGGACGGATTATGGAGACATCCTGGGTAAGATCGCTTCAGCAGCGCCCAGCACTTAGTACGTCCCCTGTAACGCCCTGTCATGGCAAATTGTGACCGTCTTAATGCATCTGTGTTGCTCCGTGTTGGCTTTGGTCGGAATAAATCTTGTTTATTTAAACCTCCTCGTTCTATCTGGTGTTTGCGATCCCGGTGTAAACCGCCTGGCCTCCAGTAACAATATGTATAACATATATAAATAAGCCCATTTTCAGCCTTTGCTGAATAATTTTAAGTGATGTTATTGCAAACACAGAAGAAAATTCTTGATTTTAAAAATACACAGTTCTGTAAAGAAAACACGGAAGATAGAAAAATGTACATTTTGCAATCTGTACTCTTGCGTCAAAAACAGAAATACTCAAATGTCTCCAGCAACATCTGGTTACATATTTTCAAAGAATGAGGCACACAGATGTACAGCTGAAATGTAAGAGTCCTTCAATGATTTATCTTTATTATTTTAACATTATGCCCAATGGCGAAACTCTCAGCCCAGGAATAGCAAGGTTGGTTCATCCACTTTGTGACTATGACAACTAGATGAATGAACATGAATGTAAGTACTTCAAACCTACAAAAACAATGAATTTATATTTAAATAAACACTTTTTTTAACCTTCCTTTTAACCAATAACAATAGATGTCATGTATTGCACAATGCAAAAAAAAAAAGGCTGCACTCACATGGTCTTGCAAAGAACATTATTGACGTTTTGGTCCAAAAATATGTGAACTTTATAAGGTCCATATTTTTGACAGAAACGTCAATAATTCTTTGCACTGTACATTACATACTACCTGTCCACGCACAGGCTCTTTTGCTAGACCCCATGGCAGTTAAAAAATTTTTAGCGGGAGTACTCCTGACCTTAGGCCTCGTCCAGGGTGAAGGGAAGAGCAGAGCGAGCGAGCTGGCGCTCATGCACAGTGACGTCACCTGCATGTAAGCAGGAGACCAATCTTGTCCTGCTAGAAGAAATTTGCAAGCGGCGGGGGGGAGTGTATTGCAGTAACACATATATATATATATAAATATATATCCCCTCTCCCCCTCCCCTCTCTTTCTCTTCCCCTGCTCTCTCCCCCCTGCTTTCTCCCTGCCCCCCTTTCTCCCCCCTCCCCTTCTCTCCCCCCCAGTGACTCTCCCCTGCTCTCCCGCCCTCTCTCTCTCCTGCCCTCCCCCTGCTCTTTCCCCCTCCCCGCGCTCTCCCTCCCCCCATGATTTTTCCCTCCCCCCACTCTCTCCCTCCCCCACCCTCCCCCTCTCTCGCCCGACCCTCCCCTCTCCCCCCCTTCCCTCTTCCCTCCCCTCTCTCTCCCCTCTCCCCACCTTCCTTCCTCTCTCCCCCCCTTCCCTCCTCTCTCCCCCCTTCCCTCCCCCCCCCTTCCCTCCTCTCCCCCCCTTCCCTCCCCTCTCACCCCCGCCTTCCCTCCCCTCACCCCCCCTTCCCTCCCCTCTCACCCCCCCTTCCCTCCCCTCTCACCCCCTTCCCTCCCCTCTCACCCCCTTCCCTCCCCTCTCACCCCCTCCTTCCCTCCCTTCTCCTTCCCTCCCCTCTCCCCTCCCTTCCCTCCCCTCTCTTTCTCCCCTCCCTTTCTCCCCATCCCCCCTCACTCAGTTTGCCCCCCCTTCCCCACTACTGTTTCCCCCTCCTTCCCCACCACTCCGTTTGCCCCCCCCACCACTCCGTTTGTCCCCCCATCACTCCATTTGCCCCACCACCACTCTGTTTGCCCCACCACCACTCCGTTTGCCCCACCACCACCACCACCACCACTCCATTTGCCCCACCACCACTCTGTTTGCCCCACCACCACCGCCACTCCGTTTGCCCCACCACCACTGTGTTTGCCCCCCCCACCACTTTGTTTGCCCCCACCACTTTGTTTGCCCCCCCCACCACCTCGTTTGCCCCCCCCACCACCTAGTTTGCCCCCCCACCACCTCGTTTGCCCCCCCACCACCTTGTTTGTCCCCCCCACCACCACACCACCACTCCGTTTTACCCCCGCGCCCCCGTTCACATCCCTCCATTTCCCGTTTCGTGCCACCCCGTGTCAGAGGACAGCAACCAATGCAAGCTCCCAATGCTTGTATTGCATTGGTTTTGCCTTGCTGTCCTCTGATTGTGTAAGTTTGGTCATGTGATCTGAAATCGGAGCTACAGATTCAAAAATGTAAAACTCTTGAATCTGAGCTCCGACTGCAGCTCACGGCCACAGACATTGTTGCAATGTGTCTCATCGCGGCCAGCGTGAGCGCCCGCACCAGCTCAGCGCCACCCTGGACTCAGCCTCAGAGTCTGCAAGGAAGCTCCCCTGTCCTCCCTGCAACCCACGTATAAATAAACACACAACGAAGGTCTGTAGGTACAAATGCAGCGACTTTATTTCTACAAATAGTAAATGCCAACCCTGCCAGCGTGCTGCCCCCGGGTAAAGTCCTATGTTACCCAAACCATGGCCCGCTAGGCCCACCAAGCTGCCCCCCCCCCCCCCACCGGCCCGGCCGTTAAGTGAGACTGGGCCCTTGGGAATCATGCACAAATGAGCCCTGCCCACTCGCCTCCCCCGTCCACCGCAGGGCTTCTCTGCACCCACAAGGCTATTTAATCTCCCTAAACTAGCCCCAGGCCCTCAAGGACTCTGTCAAGCCCCTGCTGAAGTGTCATGTTAAACAGATCAAACCCTATTTTAGACAAATGTACCCCGTCTGGGTGAAATAATCCGCTATTCACTGAATTGAACTTTGGGTGACTTATCACACAGCCTCTTCTGTAACATAAAATTCCCAACTGCGTGATTAATTTTCTTTCTGGTTCGCTCCACCACACCAGCTCCCCGCACCCCCCTCCATGCCTTCCTGTTGACAATGTCTGACCACACCACCTGGACCATCCCCCAATGTATCTGTATCTGAGATAGATCATTCCTGATGGACCTAACTAAGACTAATGGTGTTACTGCCCCCACATTGTTGCCCCCCACGTGAATAATCAGCATTTTTGGCGGCCTCCTATCCCTCCCGAAGACCACTAGTTCTGGAAACAGCCGATTCCATCTCAAGCCTCACCTGCCCCACTAGAATATGTTTCCCTCTTTCCCACTCACACCGAAATTCCTCCTGTATGGCCGGACGACCGCACGCATCTCTGCACAATGAACTAAAGAATCCTTCATGATCCAAACGTCTGGAGGCAAAAAACCTAAAATATCAAAACAAAATCAACCCACAACCCTTAAACTCAACCCAGGCCTAAAATAGCTTAGATAGCAGCTGGATTCCCAATGGCCAATCCTTTTGATCACCTCTGCTCCTAGGCCGACCCGAGCTGCATCAGTCGCAGCCCCCCTGTAGAAGGAGTGAGTCCCAAATCTGGAACCATCTGTCCCAGATCTTTAAGGCATAATTGGAAAACCCGCTGGTATTGAAATCTTTATACCGGCTCACCATCTGCATGCACCAGCAATGGGCCCCGGATAGGGGGACAAACCTCTATGTAGACACCTCTATCCTCCTTACCGGGCAGATCATGCTGTCTCCCAAACCCTTTAGGGAAACCCAAGCGCCCCAGCCTTGCTGGTCTGTCTTAGACTACCATACCAGGACCCCGAGTGATCAGGGCCCCTGCACCACACGCTCGACTGACAGGCCCCCTCCCACCTTGTTTGTTGTTGTTGCGCAAACTAAATTGCTTACATGTAATACCTCAAAAAATGCCAACGTAAATGTTGAATTAAACAGCTTTGCCTCAAACTGAGAAAAACAAACTTTCCCATCTCCTGAGCCAGATAGAAACAAAAAAAAGATAGCAGCGCACTGCCAAGGAAGCCAGGTGGTATAAAAAATTTTTATTGAATAAACAGCATCACCCAAAGTAGGCGTAAGACCTCCTACGCGTTTCATGAGCCTGGCCCTACAGCACTGGCACAATGACCGGCTTCCTGACGTTCTGGACTGCTGACGCCCTCTTCAAACTGGCTACTGCCCTCATCACTATGAAAGCCTTAGTCGGATCACCCGCGCCCCTTAAATACATAAAAAATGCCACCCCTGTGAGTTTCCTTTCCACTGAGCTACCCACTAGCCCTTTCTCTTTTAAAATGAACATGTATGTTAAGAGGGCATTCACCTCAGATACTTCTCACCCAAGTTACCCTGCTAGATCCTGGTATTAACGCCAAGATGCTGCATAAACGTCCTGCGTACCAGGTGCAACTGAAACCTACACCAAGTCCATCTTTGGACTGTCACCAACTCCCACAACTTCACCGAGCATCCTCCTGAACTCTGCTAACTGCCATCCCAGGTACATGCCTAGCCCTAAAGGCTATGTTTAACTTCAGGCAAGTTAGCACAAAGTTGCGCAATCAAGCCAACACTGTGGGGCGGGGGGGGGGGAAGCGGGACCCAACATTATTAACTGCCTCAACCACCCCCATATTATAAGTCCAGAACACTACATTCCGGTTAGGCAGCTGGGCGCCCCAAGGTCTTATTGCAACTACTAATGGAAAGAATTCTAGGAATGTCAGCTTCTTTATTAACTGTGACTCCACCCATGAAATCAGCCATACCTCCAAACACCAGGACCCATTAAAATATACCCCGAATCCCACTGACCCGTCCGCATCCGTAAAGAGCTGGAGGACATTGTTGGATGTCAACCGATCCCTCCACAGTGTCCTACCATTGTAACAGTGCAAGAACTCCAGCCACACCCCCATATCCTTCCGGATCTCTGATGTTACTCTTATAAAGTGATGTGGACGTCTCACTCCGGCCATGGCAGCCACTAACCACACCCCATTGGCAAGCATAAATCCACAAAATGTTGGTCGCCCAGCTTGCATCCCAGCAGGTGGCAACACTGGAGGTGTATTGGCAGTAACCTAAATGCTGACTTTATGTCCGCCTTCGCCAATAGTGCGCCCTCCCCGTACCTGCCAAATAATGCCACTGCCTGATCAAAATTAGCATTACCCACTGACAAAAGCTCCCTGTCAATGCCGTTATTTACAGACACTCCCTCCGGATAAGACAGATATTGAATCAATCGGATGGATCTTACATCTTTCTTTTAGGAAGTATGCCCAATGGCGAAACTCTCAGCCCAGGCATAGGTAAGGAATTAAATGGGCAAGCTGTTGCTGGAGCCATCCATCCTCTTTAGAAAGAGCTTCTGTCTGCAGCCGATCCAGCAGCTCCTGCATGGACGCCAACTTGCAAACTTCTCGGCAAGGAGCAGACTGCTTTCCCGATTGGCCCTTAAATCCCCTTAACCCCACACGCTCCCCCGCACCATACCGTGACGCAGAGAGAAAGGGGGGTGGGGAAGGAAATCAGTGCGTGGCCCAGTCGCGCTAAAGGTGAGGAGAAGGGGAGATGGGAAAAAAGTGCATGGTCTGCCACGCCCAAGGTGAGGGGGTCAAGTGCCCCGCCACAGAGGGGCTCCAGACTGCTTTTTTTTGCACTTTATCTATTGCACAATATCAGAATGCATGATATCCAGTTGTATAGTAAAGCAGCAATCCATTTTTTTTTTTACTTACTTAAGATCGCTGCTTGCCCTTTCCAATGCTATTATTTATTGTATTTTTTGTTTTTTAAATCTGATGCTTTGTTCTGCAGATATTCTCAATTGAAATAAGTGTCCGGGAGATTAAAATAGATCTCTCTCCAGAACCCAGTGCAGTCTAAGGCCACAATTATAGTGTGAGCTATAGTGCGCGCAGCACGAGCAACAAGCCGCACCTCTATGAGGCAGGAAATAGAGCGTGCGGCCGCGCACGCGATGGCGCAGCAGCGTTTTCAGCAGACAAGAGTTTGTTTTTGTCGCGTGATGGCCGGGTAACGTGAGCAGTCCAGCCAATGAGGGCGTACCAGCCTCGTGACATCACAGCCACGCCTCCCCGCACTGTGGATCTCAGGCCAGAGTTCGCTCGGCCGACAGGCGCGCACAACGCCATGCGCTCCGTCGTGCGCCCACTTTATGCGAGGTCTAAAGGTTACCCCAGTAACCACAAAAAAAATTCTATTCAATATGTGCATCAATACAAACTGCACACTGACAAGCGATTAGTTGCAGTTCGATCCGTTCTCCTGTAATCGATCGCTGAAGATTCGGATCGGGGGTTCTTTATATCACTGTTACTGCTGCAAAACAGTACCCACAATGCAAAGTTCACAATGCGAAGATCATGTGACCAGGCAATTACTAGATACAATTGGTGTGCAGGCTGGATTTTATTGTTCCTGGGCTCGCGCTGACGTCACGATGTTGCGCACGGACGGGTTGCGCACGCACTGGCACTGGCACTGGCACGCGCACCCTGGCTGTGATGTCATGCGCGGACCCGTTTTTGTCGCGAAATTCAATTTGGTAGGGTTATTGGGGCATGTATTTAAGCCGGGTTCTCTGCACTGTAATGTATACTCCTTGTTAAAGGACATTTTGTCCGAAACGCACAGGAGGTTGCACAACCCCCTGGGGTGATGTCTATTTTTTGAATAAAGAATTTAGCATTTTTACCACGTGGCTCCCTGGCAGTGCGCTGCTTTCTTCTCTGGTTACTGGATTTCTACGTTTGCGGCTGGACACGCCAGTATAGACTCGTGGAGGCTCAGGAGTGGGTGAGATTTATTCCATTATTTGATGAAGGCTGTTCTCTACTTCAGTACAGATTTATCTTTTCTCCAATGAGATTTACTGCAGGTTGATTTTTATCACCCTGATTGTTTTCTTCAGGAGACATTATGCTTTTATATTACTGGCTTATCACTCATACACCCACTCCATAATAGAGTCTTACTCCAGAGTCTCAACTATAAGGACTATTGAAATAAGATTGTATATATTCCTAATTCATTGGAGCACCCAACTTCCTATATGAAGATACAATTGGTGCACTGCTAGAGAGAGGGCAGGGCTTAAGAGCCAGAGCCTGTCTTAGAAGAGGAAGGGGATGTGACTTTGTATAGAAACAAAAATGCTTGTTACATTACAATGCATTAAAAATGTCTTTAAAAATTGTTTAAAAATACAAAAATGCTGCAAGTATTTTCTCATAGCACAGAACTGATTTATTTAAAAAAAAACACACATGTAGGATATTGCTTGAACTGCAGCTGATACTCATGAGGATTTAGAAAACATGCGCAGGGGGACAGATACTAACATTATATGAGTTAAATTCATAAAGGCTTCTGGGATGGAACTAGACACACAGATACCCAGCAAGCTCTAAGGCTGCACTTATAGTGACAGCGCGTCAAAACAAATGCATTGTCGCCATCGCGTGTGCTTATAGTAAGCGCGACGCGACGGCTTGGTCGCGATCGCTGGAAGTCATCTCAATTTGATTTTTCCAGCAACTGCAGCCTGATGTCGCTGTCGCGTCGTCGGCACTCTAAGCGTAGCCTTAGGAACCCCAAAAATTACCACATATATAAGTGTCAATTGCAGTGCTGGTGGGCGTGGCTAAATGTATACAACAAAAAAGAGCTTGCTGGGTATCTGTATTTATTAACTTTGTCCAGCTGGTCTCAGCTGTTTTGGAGGTCAGTGGCCCCTCCCTCCCAGGGTTTAAACTCACCCCTCCCCACTTTCCAAGTGAACAGGTCTTTCACGCACTGGTTGTGACAGATCCAATGCGATCATTCTTCCTCTAATTATAGAGTTAAATAAGAATTGTAATCAGTTAGTGTTAGGACCTGCTAATGGTCATGCCTTGATGTGGCTAGCAGGCTTATGACGCTTTGGACAAAGGGTTTAACTAACTTACACTTTTTCAAGGATATATAGGTATTTCTCTGTGTATTTTTGTCATATTGGATGTAGCTTTGGGCTTCTTTGATTTTTGTTGTATGGAACTAGACAGACACTTTTTTAACAGCTATATTACAAAGTATTTACTATATATACACTATTAAGTGATTATTTTAAATATATATATCGCAATGTATATCGCAACAAAATGACACAATTGTGGAAAGTGCAACCTTCCTTTTTGATATGAAGTTGAACTTTCACTTTTCTGTTCCCTGCTATAGGATTTCTTGTTCTCACTTCACTTGTTTTTCCTAATTTATTCATGCTGCTAGATTTAATATATTTTCCTTTTCCCCCAGTTACTTTCCCATGATTTCGATTTCATTTCTTTTCTGTTGGATCTGCTTCCTGTCACCTCACTGGGGTTAAACTGTTTATAAAATGGTTTATATAATATTGGTTTTAGTAGCTCTAATTGTAGTTTTAAGCAAGCAAAAAGGTACAACAAAGGAAATAAGATGCAAAGCATCCCTGCCTCACAAAAGTTGATGATGGCAGTGTTAATGAGAATATAATAAGAACATGCGGTGAGAGAGAAAAAATTTCCTTTACTGAGCACAGGCAATCTGGACTCAAGTGATCCCTGTTGAGGCTCTAGCGAAATGCTAGTCAGGGAGGTGACAGCACACTTTGCCATCATGTGACAGAGCCTGGAACTGTAGAAGGGGAGCGGGTGGCGTGCTGCGTGACTCCGCCTCTTCCTTCTCTTCTAGCCCTGCTATCTGTTATTTCATATCACATTAGGCATTTCCTCTGACAGATACCTTTGCCTGTTATGATGAGGCATGCTGCTCACATGATGTTTGATATACAGAACTTTTTTCTGTCTCTCTGTCATTTTATATTATGGACATACACTTTTGGGTGTGGATACGAGTATAAGGGCTTGTTACACTCTGACCACACATGTATGATTCCTGGGGCACTCTTTTTGGCCATCTACTACAGATGGGTTGGTTGTGTGTGCAATTGTGGACGTCCCATTTGATTCATTTACATCTCCACTTCCAGGGGTCGCTTTATATTGTAATATTACTATTTTGTTTTCTCCTGTGGCTACTAATTGTATATATTTTTTGGTATATTATTTTAGTTTCATCAATCCACTTGATGTTTTGGGGAGTATCTTTCCTTGTTTGGGGGGAGGGGAATTAGTACTGTTGAGTCTAGATCTGAATCACTATACACAGGAACTTTTTTCTCCTATATAATTGTAGTTTTCCAATGATAAAACATGCTTTTTTTCTTTTTCTTTAATGCACTCAGATGTTAAGAATTGAATGAAACATAAAAGTGCTTATGTACTACACATTGTATTTGTTTTAGTCCTTTACGGTTCCATCCATATAATTTTCATTGCCTTATCCACACAGGCACATCGGTTATCCGACAGAATCCATTCCACAAACCATTGTCGGATAGCAAAACGTTGAATTGCGAATACAATGTTAATCTGCGTTGGCGAGCGTCAGATATTCCATTCCGACGTCGGATAATGCGTTCTGCGGAATGATTTATGACGCGTCTGATAACCCGTTTGATTGATAACGGAACGACGGATAGCGAGGACCACCTGTACTGTATTTACCTAGCCTTGGTTGTATCCTTCTCAACTTTAGTTATTAAACAGCTATTTTAGGAATGATGTTGTTTTGTTTGGCACTTTGCTTATTTGTTCCTTTCAATCTCTTATAGTTACATCCACAGGAGTTTATTGAAGATGATGTCACCATGTTGTCAATAATGTCATCATCTTGTAATGCTGAGAATGTATATTCTTGTCTCCCATCATAATTATCAACTACCGTAACTCCAGGTCTATTATGTGATAATGAACCTGTCCCGGTTTTATAGTCCAATTTGCTACACTGCAAGCAACTTTGGTATGATAGAGAGTATGGTCTGAAGAAATGTGAGTTCGGATCAATTTGTTTCCATTTTACGAAACCTCTGCCTTCTAACTGTGTTTTCAAAATGTCCAGCTTTCCTACTGTATTTTTACTTTATCACTGTAACTATAGTTTTATTTAAAATCCATCCTGCACATTCATAAAAAAATATATATGCTGTACTTTAAATGACTTCTATCGTACAATTAACAAGCATGTCCTTTATGTCAAGAAATTCCTGGCAGATTTTCAGAGAATCAGTTCATCCTGTATTGTGTAATATTGGTGCATTCTTTAAATAATATAGTAATTGATGCAGCGTAAGTCTGTACTCCATTCCAGGGTTATATTGCCAGTAAAAACAGCCCACATACGTTCCAGGACATACTTGAAAACGAGAGGTAACTCTCAATGTATTACTTCCTGGTAAAATATTTTTATAAATAAATAAATAAAAAAGTAGCAATTCCCATCAGAAGCCTATGTAGCCCTGGTAAGGAATGGGGCTATAGTTCTATCCTCCTCCTGGTATAATCCCTGGTAAGGGCAGGTTGCCAGGAGTTATCATGGGTTTCCCCCACCTCAAGCACTTGCCCTGAGTGGTGGAGATAGGTCACCTGACCCTGTGTCAAAGCAAGAGACACGGGGCGGTGCCTGCTGAGATCATAAAAGAGCAGTGCATGTCCTATTTAGTTGTGTTCTGTCAGTCTGACAGTAGTTAGAGTGAGTTAGGTTCCTGAGGAGTAGGGCCTAGTGAGTTATAGGTGGACCAAATACCTCTCACCCTGCTTGGGGATGAGGGAAGAGCTGGCCCCACTCTGGATGGTCCTTGGGGTCCAGAGTGGAGGCAGGGAACGTCTGAAGGGAGAACAGCTAGTGTACTGTATTGATTAACTGTACCTGTTGTGAGACTGGAATCTCTCATCCCTGTGAGGGGATTCTGCGGTAGGGATTCCACCCCGCATCCCTGGGGTTTACTGCAGATGGAGGCGCTGCACCATTGTACCAGAACGAAGGCATCCACCCCTGTAACCTGTTCCTGTCGTCCCCCATGTCATCGCGGGAGACTCAGGCCCTCCTGTTGCCAGCAGGTATGTACCACACAGAGACATATTGCCAGACCCCAGAAAACCTTAGGGTACCTGATCTGCGATTAGGGGGGGGCGGTATGGGCTATACCTATATGAGCCTAGCAGGCTCAATCAGTGGCTCATACGTTTGAAGCAGGGGTCCCGAGCTGAACCCCGTTCATTTTAGCTCCGGGAACCCCCTGCTTCCCGAGATACAAACCTCCGAAAAGGGGTGCTGGTATTTCTGCAACGTTTAAAGCTCCCGCGTCACACTGGCCATAGGAAGCCACACCCGATGACATCATGGCTTCTTATTGGCCCGCAGGGCATAGGAGCTTTGTAACTCAGCCATTACATGAACCCTGCTAGCCGAGCGAAGCAGCTACCGGGACCACCTATGGAGGTAAGCATCTCCTGAAGTAGGGGGTCCCCGGAGCTGAAATGAATGGAGTTCAACTCCGGAGACCCCTTGTTTCAATCCAGCTTGGATTGCCGCTTTAAAATAATTATGCAAGCAGGAACCAAGCAAGAACCAAAACATTCATATCATTTGACCAATGTTTTTGTTTTCTCTCCTTTTCTAGACAGCTATGGCTATTGTGGTTAACAGGGTAACTGCAGTTTCATAGATTGGCAATGTTTCTGCTGACCCTAGAGGAGAAGGTGAAGACCCCACCTCATATCTTCCAAGCTTTCTAACTGATTGGGAGAGGTACGCAAGCCGAGTAAATATTACACTTCAAGCGTGCTTTTAACACACAGTAACATCGACACACTTTCATTTTCAAAGTGGTAAACATGAAACATGGCTTTTATCATCCCCTACTTAACTCGCCCACACTGTGCAGTCTTTCCGTTCAATACACTTATTTCCAGACACATGAAACGGATTTCAACTCAGAACTATCTTCCTGTGTCATTTAGATGTCATAGGGCCGTACTCTTCAACACCACATGTGCCGATGGGTCACATCCGGGCCAAAAAGTGCCTCTCAGTGGCCAATTGCTTCACTGCTCCTGTTCCTCAAACAGCTATGGTCAATGCAATAGTTACCCCTGAAACTATCATTTTACGATACGATAATATATATTTATGCTACATATATTAAAATGGTTGTAAAAAGTCTGCTTTCATTGAAGAACCTGCATATGGATGTTAAGTCTCATTTAGGATATCCAAAATTACATTACAATACTGTTCTTGCCCTTCTACTCATAATATTTGTATGATCCAGAAACGCGGCAACAAAAGCTTAAAGGGTACACATGGGCGTCCGCAGAAATTTTTTCGGGGGGGGAGGGGGGGGCACAATTTTAACGGCCAGTGCCCTGTGTAAAAGTGGTGGTGAGTGCACTGTGGCGAGCGAGCCCGACCAGCATAAGGTGGGTTCTCCCCCCCCCCCAAGAAAATTTTGAAAAAAAGAGTGGGCAAATGGTGCATTTTCAAGCAAATTTGAGACAGCTTGGCAGTTAATATAGCAACTGTGAAAGTGTAGTTATGACATAAAAAAAGAGCAGCTACTCAGGGTTGCAGGATCTGGTGGGGGCCTGGAGAACTTGCCATGTTACTCTGGCGCTTAAGTGCAGAAATTCCAGCCGTACTACTACTTTTTAAGGCTGCTTCTCTGCGCAGGATCCTCCGACATGATGTGGGCAAGGTGGGGCACAAGAAAAAGAAATGGGGATCATTAAATACTCTGCTCATCACCGGGCTGGCGGTATTGAATAAACTGTGAGTTGTAGATGAGCTGCAGGGAGTTGAAAAATCCCTTTAAAGTTCTCCTGCTAGGAGGTCCAAGCTTTCCTTGCATGATGCATAGTTATATTGGTAAGATGAGATTTGTGAACTTCAAATAACTCACCTACAATGCACTATTTATTGAATACAGCCCTGTATGCAGTAATAGAAACTTGAAAAAGGAAAAGTGTATGTTTGTGGCACACAGTTATATATACTTCTAATCAAAAAAAGACCCTTTCTTTACTGCAAAACCAACTCTTTTTCAAAAAAGCAAGAAAAACAGAATGTTTTCTTTATATAACCCTCACCCAATAGGGTTTCCCCTTGGTCGCATGCTTCATCATTGGGTCCATCGGGACGTGCTGTGACCTACGAGCTATGTGGGAGCACTTATTAGTATGACTGTACACACACACACACACACACACACACACACACACACACACACACACACACACACACACACACACACACACACACACACACACACACACACACACACACACAATACATATATACTGTAGTGCAAGATTTCACTTGCCACAGCACTAGATTGCACCCACATCAGCAGATTGCACCCAAAACACTTGCCACACAGCACCAGTTATAACCCCACAGCATTTGCCTTGGCATTGGATGGCATCCACATCATTCACCAGATATAATGCCACATCTCCCGCTCCCCCTGTCTTTCTGAGTGCTTGCTTGCTTTCCCTCGTTTTTCACTGTCTGCTTCTCCTTGTTTTTTCAACAACACACAAGACACAGCGCAGGGTTTTTTTCTATCATGTGCTCCCTCTCTCTCCCCATCTTTCTTTTTCCATCCATAGTAGCATCATGCTCCTTTGTCTCTCTTTTGCTGTATCTATTTTACTTTTACTCTCTCTCGCTGCTCTCACCCTGCCCGTCTTGCTTTTTCCATAATATTTCTCCATTCTCTCAGAATCTCTCACACTCTATTCAGCTCAGCTTAATAAATAGCCACCATGATGCACGTGGTGGCAGTGGCTCCCAGCGAAACGTCGTGTTGTCTTTGTACCCTAATTTTCAAATTGTAGCTAATTCCAAATGCTACCTCCTGCCCCCTGAGGCAGCAAAACTACTGTGGTCTGTGGATTATTGGATTCAGATTTCAGAACTAATTGCAATCTACTCTGCAGAGTGGCGGGGCCGCCGGGGCCTATTGCGCAGAGAGAGTGCTGCTGCCTGCGTCTTCACTCTTCAGCAGACTCTCTGAACTGTGAGCCTGCGCAAATTGACGACGAGTCAGAGGAGGCGGGAGCATGATGGGCGGGAGGCTGCGTGGTGAGTGTGGAGGTCAGAGTCGGACCATGATTGGTCCGACTCAGGGACTGGGTCATCAAGGGACGGCGGCGGCTCTCTCATTGGTAGCGCTCAGCTACCAATGATGAGTGGACTTTTTGGCACCGGCGCCGCCGCAGCACAATGGGGGGCCCGGCCGCGGCACAGATTGGTCCCGACTTGGGAGTGAGGCGGCTCTCATTGGTAGGTAGTGCTACCAATGAGAGCCGCCTCACTCCCGAGTGCTACCAATGACAATGCCTTGCGCTTCCTCCTACCGCTAGCCTACCACTAGCTGCCTGCCGCAGCGCCAGGGGGACCCACCCACCTCGTCACGGTCCTCCCGGAGTCTGTTTTTGGCATTTATAGCGCCGTTAACGTACTGTACAGCGCCATAAACGCCAAAAACAGTCCTGGACTGCGTGTGATCTGGGGGGGGGGGAGGGGGCAAGAGTCCCCCCTCTCCTCCTCCTGCGGACGCCCATGAGAGTACGGTGTCCTACAGTGTATTTTATGTGTAGTTCTGGAAGTAATTGTTAGTCTAATGATATATTGTGATACCTGTTAATGGACAATACAAGAGTTCCTTAAAGATATAATGTGTGTCGAGTAGGGGTGGCCAGCTCCAGTCTTTAAGGGTCACCAACAGGTCAGGTTTTCAGGATATTCCTGTTTCAGCCCAGGTCATTGACTGAGCCACTGATTGAGCTACTTGTGCTGAAGCAGGGATACTCTGAAAACCGGACCTGTTGGTGGCCCTTGAGGACTGGAGTTGGCCACTCCTAGTGTAGAGAATTCTTAAACCATTCAGGTTTCTACTTCATGTATGCTTCTTTTCTTTACAGAACTTTTAAAACCACAGAGGTCTCTGGTTCATGTGAACAGTACACTTGGATAAAAGGCTTGTAAGCTTAAACTGTCCTGGAACCAGATTCCATATTCCTCTGTTCCCCTTTACAGCTTTGAAATTAATTTCTCCCTAGTTGACTGTCTGTTATTTTCCCTGTCTCAGCAGCTTGCTGCATGTGAAAAGGCAACATTATTTATTGCTACATGTTGTTTACACAGCCTGTGTTGGTTGCTTGCAAGCTCATATTCTCCTATCTGAGGCCTCGTTCAGGGTGCCAGCTGCAGGACTCGGAGGGAGGGCGTGAGGGAGGCAGTGCTGCAGTTTGCTGGGCGATCTGTGTTTATCCCCCAGCAGACTTTTCAGCGTTGGGGAGGGGGCGGGGTTACACACGGCAGGGTAAGTATCCAAGTTGCAGTCATTAAATCATTCTGAAGAATGATTTCATTGGCTGCCTAGGTCCCTGTGACGAAGCTGCAGCTCCAAAAAACGAAATTTTCGTTTATTGAAACTGTAGTCAGCTTCAACTCCTGGCTTCGGAGACAGGGCGGTTGCTACCCTGACAACCAGTATTCAAATTGAATACTTTGTTTCTCACGGCAGCACGCCCTCCCTCCGAAGCCAGCACCCTGAACGAGGCCTGAGAGTGGGCTATTCCTTGCTGACAGTTAGTATATTCTCACTTCCCTTCTAGTGTGACCCTTGCCCCTCACTTCCTTTTCACCCTGGACTCTGAGTGAGTGACTGCCTGCTATTTACCCCAGCAAGGCCTTTCTGTTTTACACTGTCTCATCCTTGATACACTGCACTTCAGAGAGAGAAGCACTCTCTACCCACACTACATCTGCAAGTCCCTTTCTCCCTGTGATTTTCCCTCAATAAAACTAAGAAAGAGAAAAGGACTTGTTTGTGCTTTGGAAGAGGGAAGGCATGAGTTAAGTTACTGGAACTATTCATACATCATTCGTGACCCTGGTTTCAGGAAATAAACTAATTAAACTCACATACTATATAGGCGAGATCTCTCTTGTTTCCTCATTAAAAGGTATCATAGCTTTCAACGAATCTACGTTTGCGTCCAGGCAGTGCGTGTAGGGCACTTCCGCGCTATCTCCGGTCCGTAGGGAGCATTTTTGCAAGCGGGGGGGCGTGGCCAAAAACAGGTGGGGGGAGTGGGTCAAAACGGGTCGGGCCAACAAGCTCAGCAGCCGGAGCTGGCCGCCAGGGACAGAGCCCTATTGATTCTAGGCACAGCAGCAGTGTACACGGGCAGCAGTGGGCAGGGGCAGCCTGCGAAACGGGCACAAATGTTGAGGCAAAAAAAAAAAGACAGCTCCCCTCCTCCGTAGTACCAGCTTACCTCCTCCCCTCCTCATTGGCTCACTGACACACACGTGACGCGTCAGCGCTCCATAACACCAGAGGCTTGTAGCTCCGGCCGGATGATGCGTCACAGCACGCAGTGATCCACGTCGGAATGAGGCAGCGGGGACAACCAGACTTAAGGTAAGGGGCTGCTGGCCCGCGCGCGCCGCCGAACGCAGCGGGTCCTCAGCCTACAGTTCTCCAGGATCAATATGTAACCAGGATTTTGCTGATTTATAAAGCTATCTGTGAGCAGGGTTACTGGCTCTGCACTTCTTTAATCCCGACTGTGCTGAAAAGCTGTGCAATACGGCAGGCATACGCTTAAAGGGATCCATGTTAAAATAGATCAAAAGCAAAAGGTGACATTGTGAGTGCTCATTTCCATGTCATTTCCCAGAATCCCTAGCTGCAGTGGAAGCATTGTATGCTAAGAGATAATGGCGAAAAGCAGACCTGTCTGAGACATGTGAATGTGCTCACAGGTGATATTTTTATTGTTTGTATTTTAAGAAAGCCATTGGACTTTTTGGGATACCTGAGTATTTCTATGTGTGCCTGTACAACAGTGCTGGTTTATGCATCGACATATTTAGCATGGTTTACAGGTTCAATGATTCCCTGCCATGCAGATCTTTTGGGCTATTTTTATATCCTCTTGCACAGAGAAGCGAAAAGAGGCCAGTCTACTATTATTTCTCACTCAGTTGTCAAAGCTGTGAAGATCTTAGCTCTCCCGATGAGCATTAACCATTTCACAAGAACAGAGAAACCCTGGGCGTACAGTATGTACAGTGAAACCATTCCTGGTGTTTTCATGCAGTATGTATGTGTATCTTTATTTATATAGTGCCTTCCATGTACATACTGTAGCGCTTCACAGCAGTAATACACATGACATATTATTATTACATAATGGGAATAAGCGCTTCAGACATAAGACAATAGGTCAAGGTCACTGCAGCTGAGATGTATTTTATCAGTCAGCAGAGCTACCTATAAGCTGTGTTAAAGAGGTGTGTTTTAAGAAAGTCCTAAAGGTGGAGAGAGGGTGCCAGTCGTATATTGAGGGGAAGTACGTTACAGAGGTGTGGGGCATTGAGTAGCGTTGCCAGGTGTCCAGTATTGAACCGGACTGTCCTGTATTTGGACACTCTGTCCAGTAAAAAAATGGTGGTAATACTGGACTTATTGACCCGACCGGCTTGGGGGACCGCGGGATTTCCCAGAGCAGGGAGAGAGCAGGGCTGTTGCTAGCAGGCTGGGCATCTTCCTCCATCTGGATTGGGTGCTGGGTAATGCAGCCAATCAGGAGGAGGTGTCAGGAGCCTGGGGGTGGGGCCAAGTAGAGGAGGAAACAGCATGGAGTGGAGAGGGGTGTGTGTATGTGTGTCTCGAGCGCGTCACACCTTTCACCATTGTGTCCAATATTTTTGGAGAAGCCAACTGGCAACCCTAGCAGTGAGTGAGAAAGTTTTAAGGCGGGAGAGGGCTTTAGATACAAAAGGGGTAGACAGAAGATATTCTTCAGCAGAACGCAAGAGTCGGGCAGGTGTATAGCGGGAAATAAAGGCTAAGATGTAAGGAGGGGCAGAAGAATGTATAGCCTTAAAAGAGAGGAGCAGAATTTTCTATGTGATGCGGAGCTTAATAGGAAGCCTATGGTTAATATAAACTGCAAAACAAAGAACAATAATGTCAACTGTGCATACATCACTAAATGGTAATTTATGCCTCACTTCGATATTCAAAAAGGAAACTCATTTAAACGGGTTGCTTGTCCATAACATGTCAGTTGACCTTTAAAACCAGTTTCTAGCAAGAATATTGCCTTTTCAAAATCTTTTCAGCACTTGCGCTGTATTGCTACTGAAAAGTGGACAGGGCAAGGGAATCAAAGCAGAGTATCATGGAAAAGATACAACAGGGCATGAACTATCCAGCCTGAAAAATGAACGTACTCTGAAAGATGAACGTACTGAGAAGGGCTGAACTAGGCTTCCAAAGCAGGTCATAAAGAGAAATAGAAAAAACAGTTCTAAAAAAATATAGCACCACTTGGCTCATACTGAATGTGAATCAACACAAAAGACATATTCTTCTTTCAGCCAACCAATTATTATAAATTGGAAAGGATTGGCATGACATTAGAAGGCCTTGGGAAGAGTAAATAAAGCTTAATCACATGAAACAAAGTTTCCATGATCCTTTCATTGTAGTACCACGGCATTTTAAAATGTAGGTTTACAGCACTGCAGCCAGAACTCGTTAATGGACCGTGGCAGTACAGAACCAGTGGCACAGAACCACCTTATTCAGTATTCCCGGATAGTCACCCAGCTCCTGTGATGTGTGTGATGGTACTAGATCCGCGGTGGCCAACACCAGTCCTCAAGGGTCACAAACAGGTCAGGTTTTAAGGATATCCCTGCTTCAGCACAGGTGGCTCAATCAGTGGCTCAGTCTTCGACTAGTAAAGGTGGTGCTGGTATGCCGTGGTCTTTAAATCCCCCGCATCATGCAGGCCGATAGAAAGCTGCAATAAATGGCCCGTGTGACACAGACTATTTTGTTTGAAATGAGGGGGAGGGAGCTTGGGGGGGGAGGGGGTAAAAGACACGAAGAGTGGGGAACTACTTTAAAGGAGCAATTCATGCAGGTTTATAATTTTTTTAAAATACGGGTTTGGAGAAGGGGGTCTCTGGAGCTGAACCCCTTTAATTTAATCCCCGGGGACCCCTTGCATCCGGAGATACAGACCATCAAAGGGGGCGACGGTATCTCTGCAAATTTTAAAGCTCCCCAATACTATCCAAAGTCATGGAAAAATGTGTTTACTCTCAATTTAGCGATTACTATACCAAGACAAATTTCCCTAGCCAATTCCAATCTGGCTTTCGCCCCAAACACTTCACGGTAACTACCCTGCTAAAAGTTTGCAATGAAATTCAGTGTGGAATGGAACGGGGACAACTCACTGGTGCAATATTCCTTGATTTTGCAAAGGCTTTTGATACTGTTGATCATGCTATCCTGCTTAACAAACTTCAGTGCTCTGGAATAGGGAAGCATGCTTTAAACTGGTTTCAGTCCTACCTATCAGGTAGATCCCAACATGTGTCCATCTCAGGCTCTAACTCCAACCCTTTGGATATTACTCTGTTCTGCGGCCCCTACTCTTCTCAGTGTTCATCAATGATCTTCCCACAGGTTGTAAGGGAGCTTCAATACACATGTACAGTATGCAGATGAAACAATCCTATATGCACACAGCCATAGCCTCTCCGACCTTGAACACATACTTTTTGAGACTCGAAAACTGGATTTCCCAAAACAATCTGTTTTTAAACACTGACAAGACTGTAACAATGGTATTTGGGACCAAGACCAAATTTCTAAAGCTTCCATTGACTAAGCTCCAGATCAGAACCAATGCTAAGACCACCCAAACTCCTGTTACTAGTTTTAAATACCTGGGCATATGGTTTGACTCCCACTTAACATTCGGGATGCACATTGATACCCGGACATCCAAAACCTATGCCAAACTAGGTGTACTTTACAGGAACAAATCCTCCCTAAGCCTGCTGGTCAGAAAGCGTATCACACAGCAGATGCTAATGCCAATTATCGACTATAGATACATAGTATACGGCTCGGCACCCCAAACCCACCTAAGCAAACTTGATACCCTCTACAATTCAATATGCCGTTTTGTTCTCCAATGCAACTACAACACACATCACTGCGAAATGCTTAAAGAACTAGATTGGTCATCACTTGAGTCTAGGCGTAAAGTTAATTTTTCCTGTCTTGCCTTCAAATAATTTGCAAGCTACCCGTCTATCTGAACAAGCTCCTCACCCCTACCACATGCAGCATTTATTATCTTAGATCTGACTCCAAAAGACTGTTTATAGTCCCAAGGCTCAACAAAGTATCCGTCCGCTCCTCCTTCTCTTACCGTGCACCCCAAAACTGGAACAACCTACCGGAGACTCTCACATCCACCACCAGTTTAAGTTCTTTCAAAACTAAGGCTGTCTCACATTTTAATCTGGTCTGTAACTGTTACATAAGCCTATAACATATGTTATCTGTAACTGTGTATACAATGTCTTGTATATAATGAATACCCTGTTCATTTATGCAACTGTATTTGAACCATGTATTATTTGTCATCTTAACTCTGCCCAGGACATACTTGAAAACAAGAGGTAACTCTCAATGTATTACTTCCTGGTAAAACATTTTATAAATAAATAAATTACATTAACCCTGCTAGCCGAGAAGAGGGGCTACCGGCACGCACTACTGAGGTAAATATCTCTGGAGGCAGAAATTAATGGGGTTCAACTCTGAAGACCCCCTGTTTCAATCCTATGGTAAAAAATTTTTGAAGGAAATAAAAAAAATCGCTAGCTTGGATTGCTTCTTTAACACTTTCACACTAGGAGATACAGACTTGAATGATCTGAATAGTTATCTTGATTCTTACTATACCGAGAAGGGGCCACAGCATTATTTGTATGCAAATATAGTTCAGAAAGAAAGCCCCTGCAATATATTTCCAACCAAAAATACAACATAAACTGTGACATTGCTTTAAAAGAGGCCATCTGTATGATAAACTGATATCATAGCGGCGGCAGTAGTGCAGGAACTATCTTCAGATGGGGGTGCTATACATACAAAATCAGTAACATGCACACATTACCGTAATGTTAAAATGTATAAATACAGGGAGGATTTGGCAACCCTCGCACCCTTACTTCTAGCCCCCCACACATGGCAGATCTCACTTTGTATTGACACTTGAGTGGAAATCAGTTGACTTGGCAGCACACGCCTGTGATGTTCTTTGACATCAATAAACTAAAATGACCACTGTGAGTTATCTAGCTCCTCGAGTGGGAATCTTGTATTTGGAGCTGTGGTGCTATTATAGAAACAGAACTTTGCTATAGAGATTTCAAATTGTTTATATAGCATAACAGGAGTGGTATTCATCAAGAACACAGCAGCTGTAGGGAGTGGGACCAACCCCATTTCTCTCTGAAGTACATTATTTTCGCTAGCAGTTTCACAGAAAGAATGAATGTGTAGGCGGTGTCAGTTGCACCTCGGCAGCTGAGACCCGAGCACCCACCCAACAAGCTCCCACACCATAACCACAGAGATGCTGCTTCATTCTTCATACAGCAAACACTAAAAGTTATCTACTGTACAAGGCTCACGTGACATTGTGGGGAGATTTCACTTAATAGACGGATCTCTTCAGCTGGGCTGGGTGACCGTGTCCTCCCAAAGCCATGTACCATTGTTCTTGCATTGCTGTGACCTTCCTGATTGACATTTGCTGGAAGAACTTGGATTTGCACATGCAGCAATCAGTCTGAAGTCTGTTTTGCCCAGCTCGTCTGGCCTTGATCTCTATTTATTAGGTACACATTTTTTTTAACCTGACTACAAAGAATGGATAATAGACTTAATAAAAAATCTTACATATGGCACGTCTGTGGCACTTACAATGGTACCTGGTACTTATAAGAGGTATTGGACATAATTTCCCACAATATTAGTCCAGTGTTACTATACCACATTCCACTTGGGTAACTGATGCCAGGACTGTTGGAGATGTATCTTTGACCCACATATTGTTCTGTTATTAATGTAAAAAAAAGAAAAAAATATGTAGTACCATACCATTTATTGGACCAACAAAAGTTAACAGTGTACAAGCTCTCAAAACTCACAGGGTTCTTCTTCAGGTTCTGGAGATATGCAGCAAGTCAGAGATTTATGTTTATACATTCTCTTCAACAGAACACTATGTTGAACACTATGTACAAAACTTTACTGTATTAACGAGTAACCCTTCCAAAATAGTTTTTTTTTGAATAATACTAGATGCACAATACATTTTCTAAATATTCAGCATTTCTGTTTTAATTTTACTTGTAATGTAAAATTCCTATAGAACCCCGCAGAAATCCCATATGCGTCAACAGACAACATCACTATTACTTTCAGTGACAGGAAACGGCAGCCACTTTACACACTCACATACTGTAATAAGCTAACTAATTCACACGCTAGCGTATATTAAGAGTTACTGATACACATAAACGATATACATAAAAGTTATACATAAAAGAGACAAGCAAATGAATGAATCCCTGTACATATCATGAAAGTGCTTTTAATATGCGACAGCAACAAACATGTGTATTTCTTTCAAATGGATTATACCTTTTAGTGCAGTAAAAAAACAAAACATTAAAATCAGCATCTGCTGAAATGAACATTCAAAGCAGTTACTTATGAAACTTGTAGCACTATCACACGCAAAGTGCCAGTGAATTCAATGGGAGTTTCTATACGATAGTGCCCAAATTGAGTGATTTTGCATTGCCAATATCAGAGTTTAAAGAAGCGGTTCCTTCCTGGCTCCCCTTTTTTATTACCAGGATGAGAAGAAGGAAGGGGGGGGGGGGGTCCAATTAGCTGAACCACGTTTATTTCAGCTGCATGGACTCCCTGCTTCCCGAAATCCATTCCAGTTCCTGGTATTTAGATCCCCTGCGTGACGCCGGGCCAACATAAAGCTGCACCAGATGATGCAGCGGCTTTCCGCCATTTTGTTTTCCGCTGAGAGGAATGCACAACCTTTACAGTAAGGCCCTCGAGAAGCAAGGGTCCCAGAGGTAAAAATGGTGTGATTCACCTCGGGGATCCCGTGTTTCTAATCCTCCTTGTAAAGAAAAGAAAAAAGGCGCAGCTGAAGAGGCCCCTAAAAGTGGCCTGGAACATGCCTGGTGGCAGCTGAGCCGTTCAGTCAGGAAACAGGCGAGTAGCGTTCCTGCTTCAGGTTGTTGTAACAATGGGCTTGCACATTCACGCCTGTGTTTTGGATTACTCTGAAAAATTCTGGACATGATAAGGCATCAATTTTACAGCATGACACACTGCGATTCACCTTAAATACTGTAGTTGAACATGCACAACTGCTACATTAAAGAGGCAGTCCAGGCGGCACGTTAAACATAATTTTTTGTGTTTGCTTAGAAATATACAGCCTTTGATTACTTTTATTGAAAACTAATTACCTAAGCTGCCGATCGATTCGTTCTCCCGTAATCGATCAGCACAGATCCTACTTCCGAGGGTTTACTTAAAGCAGCAGTTCAAGAAAAAAATCCGGCTCGGGGGTTCACTAAATGGCTGTCAGTGAAGCACAAGATGGAAAGTTCTGTGGGGAAGATCATGTGACCAGGCAGTCACTAGGTACAATTGGTGCACTGCTAGAGAGAGGGCAGGGCTCAAAAAGGGGTTGCCGGAGGCTGATTCAGAAGAGGAAGGCGATGGGACTTTGTAAATGGTTGCTATAGAAACAAAAAATGCTTGTAACATTATAATACATTAAAAATGTCTTTAATATTTTTTCTTTTAAATGCTACAACTATTTTCTCATACTACAGAACTGATTTACTTAAAAAAAAAAAAACGTCGGATATTGCTTGAACTGCAGCTTTAATGGCTGTCTTTCAGTTTCAATCAATCTTTTAGTCAGTGTAACTCAGCAGCTACAATGTATCCTTATATTACCATGGTAACATTATCTATTGTTAAGAGTTTGCAGCTCAAACTACTGGGAATATTGTTAACAAATGATCACAAACAGGAAAGTGTTGGGGAGGTGTGCAAAAACCTGCTTAAGAAATGAAAGGATGCTCAGTGTATTAAAACCCATTACAAATGCCATTAAGAGCTGAAAAAATAATGTAGCTAGTATTATCTAATATTACTACAGAACTGAATATCTAATATACTATAGAACTGAATATCTAATATACTATAGAACTGAATATCTAATATACTATAGAACTGAATATCTAATATACTATAGAACTGAATATCTAATATACTATAGAACTGATTTATCAAAAAAACATTTTTTTTAAACCCCTGTAGGATATTGCATGGATTGCTCCTTAAAGCGGCAGTTCAAGCTGCCGTTTTTTGTAATTGTTGTTTTTTTACTTTAATAGTTAAATGTGTGTAATACTAACTTACCTACTGAAGATCAAAGCTACAGGTCAATCCGTTCTCGTTTGATTGATCAGTGAAGATTGGGGACATCATTACAAGTTGGTGTCTGTTAAACGCCCCCTTTTTCAGTGTGAGTGAAATGCTTATGAATATTCAGGAGCTCTCCACTGACATGTGCAAGAGGGAGGGCAGGGCTCACAAAGGGGTGTGCCAGGGTCTGTGACAGGACATGAAGGGGCTTTGCCTTAGCAAATGGTTGCTATAGTAACAAACATGCTTGTTAAAATAGAATACAAGAAAATTGGTCTTTCAAAGTTGTTTTTTTTAAAACAGAAAATTTTAAAAGTATTTTTTCTTACTACAGAACTGATTTATTTAAAAAAAAAAACACACATGCAGGATATTGCTTGAACTGCAGCTTTAAGAGGAATGAAGATGCCTAAGGCCTCGGCCAAGCTCCCCGCTTGCGTGCTGAGGCGCGCTGAGGCTCAGGGAAAGCGGGTGCTTTCCCTGGCCTTAGACAGCGCGCCGCCAGGGGGCGTGTCGGGGGCGGGCCAGTGACGTCACGGAGCTGGTTCACCCTAATTGGGCAAACCGCTCACGTGACCGGCCCTGCGCTCCGGCAAGCGGGGAAGCGTAGGCGAGCCCCTACTAAAGCTGCTCTAATTGCGGCTGTAGGGGCTCAGTGCTGAGCGGGAGCGCGCCTTCGCCAGCAAGCAGCAACCATGGACGAGGCCTAAGAAATTACTAACTTTGTGAGTTGCTGTGGAGCTAAAAAGTTGCTATAACAATTGAGTAAATCCCATGTGTCACCAGACAGCTTTTCTATTGAGACAGTCTCATAGTGACAATAGAAACAAAATCATCGTTAATCTCCAACAGGGAGAGCTGCAGGACTTGGCTTAAATAATGTATGCCCGTCATATCTTTATTCAGCAAACCCTGCTGACAACAGCAAAATGGATAAACTGTTAGACACGAGAGCACAGTAGGACTGCTGAGGTTGAACTGAAATTATTTCAGAATATTACCAGAAAACAGCAAAGCCCAAATATTTCATGCTGTTCTTATACTGCAAATACGTCATATATCATTTTTAAACAATATTTCCTTATAATGTGCTGCAGTGACCAAAGCAGGTCCCAGATTGACAGAGACATTAAAAACCTACAAGACCTAAAACATCTTCAACTCTAATGTTGGTGCATTAGAAACAAGGAGATACATTGATGATGTCGTGAATATACTGTAACACACAGGTGGCGCTTCTCCTCTACACGTAGCACTTACACAAGATCATTACTTCCTTTTTTTTTTAGACGTGATTGTTTTATTTGTTACAATAATGGTAGAAATGTAACAATTGACCATTCCTTTTCTTTGTTTTGATGAAAATAATTTGTCTTCAAAATAAAACATCTTTCAATTGTACATATCTTCTTCCATAATCCTGTTTACAGCGGTTTCCATGGGAATTACGCTGAACACTGAAAAGTAGCTACAGTAGTTATCAAAGCAATACTGCATGCTGGCAGGGGCAGCACTACAATACTGTAGAGGGTTTTATTGCCTCTCAATACATACTCTAGGAGACTATTTCTGAAAGTCTCCCAATGCTGGAACTGAGGGTTAAACTAGTGCAAATAAATAAATAAATAATAAAAATAAATCCCATTGCTTGAAATTGAACACGTTTCATTTGATACGGTGCATCTGTTTCCACCAGTTTTGCAGCATGGACACGTTGGTACATAACCCTCACAGTCCCCTAAAAGGCAGCTGCACAATACTCACTGAAGTGGAAAATGGAACATAAAATGAGGATCAGCTGCTTTAGGAGGGGCTGGCACTGAAGGGGTTAACTGTAATTTGCCATGTGGTTCACTGTACAAAATGAAGGAAAACTTTGATGTGAAGGAAAACATTGATGCATCTGCACCAAATCTTAGAAAGGAACATGTAAATCACTAATTACAGATGCTAAAATATCTTAAGGATACCGGTTACTTCAATCTTTTTTTTTTTGTGGGGAAAACAGCCATTCACCCTACTCAACGCGTTGTTTTTTTCTACAAATATTTTTTTTTTATTAAACTGGAAGGAGGTCCAAAGAGCAAAACATATATATTTTTTTTGGCACTGAAAAGTTCCTGGTTCAGAGGAAATTGACATTATATGTGATTTCCTGGGGCAAAAATCAAAATGGCAGCGTCGTGTCCAGGGGCGCAATGAATGAAAGGAATGTTACTAACCTGGCTCCATCTCGTCATGAGACAGAAATGTAGATCTGGTTTTGACGAGACATAATGTTCCATGCAGATTAGGAACTGTTACAAACCAGAGTGCGCTGGAATCGGGCCCTTACTCAACATGCTGTGAAGCCCCTTTCCTGTGCTGGAGAAGCGTTTAGCCCCATTCGTTTGGACGGAGCAGAACTATTCTTCAGCATGGGGCAAGACGTGTGTGGACTTGTAATGGCACCAGTTAGAGAATATGTCCCAGCGTACTAGGTATAATTTGTAGAAGATTAATTTTAAATAATAATAGGGCACTCCCACATTGATACCTAGCGAATAAAAATGATGATGTAATTTAGTATATAAAGCGCGTCTATATCAGTACAAAAGTATCCCGTGTCTGCATCTCTCTAGGTGCATGCATTAAAGTTTGACACATTTGGCAGTAAGCCACATACATTGGATGGCGTAATAATTCCATACTACAATAACCAGCTGGGTCAAAATTAGGCCAAGAGTTTTAAAACAGTACGACATGCTCCAATGCGTTTAAAACAAAATTTAATTACAGGTTTGAAGCAGGGGGTCTCCGGAGCTGAACTGTGTTCAATGCAGCTTCGGGGACCCCCTGCTTCCAGAGATATTTACCTAAGTAGGTGATGCCGGGATCCCTGTGCAGATTACATGTCCCGGTCACGCTGGCCAATAGGAAGCTGCACCGGATGACGTCACGGCTTCCTATTGGCTTGCGTGATGCGGGACATTTAAACACCGCCATTATGTTAGGCACACAGTTTCTCTGACTGCAGAGATACCGGCACTGCTACGAAGGTATTTCTGGAAGCAGGGGGTCCCCGCAGCTGAATTTAACCGGGTTCAGCTTCTTTCTTTTTTAAACGCAATGCAGCATGTACTGTAGTGCTGCTTTAAACATGGCACTGGATTTTTAAAGGGGAAACGGCAGTGCCTCCTCGTGCCTGAGCGTTCAGAGATTGAATCCTTCTCCCATTCCTTCCTCTTACCTGCAGCACATTGCTGGGGAGAGTTTTGCCATGCGCTTCGTCGCACAAGATAAAGGTTACATCATAGCGTAAGTGATACAGTAGTTAGGTAGGATTATATTTTAACCTTGTTCAAACTCATTTTCAGAGCATATCTGAGGTTAAAACCACAGCTTTTCCTACTGGTTCTCACCCCTCCCACAGGTGGGACGCAGGGCGTCTGCAGAGATGAAGCGCGTTCATTTCCAGAGATAAATACCTGTAAATGTAGCAGCAGTACGGTCCCCTCCAGGGGAAACAAATGGCAGGTTTAAGCCCCCCCATGTTACACGGGCCAATAGGACGACATCGCGTCATTTGTCGAGGTTTCCTAATGGCCCCCGTGATGTGGGGATTTTAACAACCAGGCAGCATTTCTGCCCTGTATGTCGGGGACCCAGGGGTCCTGGGGGATGAACTTAACGAGTTACAGCTCTGGAGACCGCCTGTTTCCCACATATTACCAAAAAGACAAAAAGTGAGTGTGGGGGGTTGCCGGGCGGGGGGTGCGCTTGGGGTGACAGACGGACTTGGTGGTAAATGCTGCTCTTGCCGTGTGACATCCAGGTTTTCCGCACCAGGGGTGCTCAATTCCAGTCTTTAAGCCACTCCCCCCCCCCAACCCCAACAGGTCAGCTTTTCAGGGTATCCAAGCTTCAGCACAGGTGGCTCAATCGGTCAAAGACTGAGCCTCTGATTGAGCCACCTGTGCTGAAGCAGGGATGTCCTGAAAACCTGAACTGTTTGGGGGGGCTTGAGGACTGTTGTTGAGCCCCCCTGTTCTTCACCATGCCAACTTAAATTACTTCTACTGAAAGATACAATCCCACAAAAGCGGCCAGAAACCATACTAATGTTAAAAAAAAAAAAAAAATGTCTAACTTCCCTAAATAATTCTAACGCTCTTTATTCTGACCCTGTCCTCATCAGGGAGCCAGTAAAGATAAGGAGAGGGGGAAGGAAGAGGGCCTCCGACTATGTAAGCACAGTGTATGGGAGCAGCAATTAACTTTGAAAATGATTTTAAAAATAGGTATGTGTATTAGATTTGAGTAAAAAAAAGGCACCAATCAGTGTGACATTAAACAGGTCAGAAGAATTAGTTCACTTTGGGCCGAGGAGATATAGCCCCTTGAATTGAATGACAACTCCGAATAATATAGCACAGTACAGGGCCTATTCACAAAGTGGTGATAAAATCAGTGCAGTTGCGCCCAACTCATCCTCCCCTGACAAAGGATCGAAACGCATGGGGCGTAAGACACCATCAGGGAGGAGGGCTGGTAACTGTATCTCCCACGAGGTTGCTACAATTGTATTTTTAATTGTGATACTTTATTCTCAATTAGATTCAGCTCCTTTCAGGCACCACTGTGTGCAGTTTCTGCATATACCTGTATTTGTTGTTGGGATATCTTGCGATATATTCATTGATTGTTTACATCTTGTCTGCCTTAGTGCTGTATACCTATCAGTAAGATAGGAGAAAGGAAGAGGCACACAAATTGTAGTGGAATCAAATGATTTCAAGTGTATTAATGCATCAGAGCTAACAATGATAACGTTTCAGGACAAGCAGTCCCTTCCTCAGACCAAACACCTAAAAAGTGATAATAAAATAGCACATCTATATATACCCCCAAAGGTCAAAATAATTACCTTCAAAGGTCAAAATAATTACCTTCCCCAGTAACAACCAAAAGTGCAGGGCTCAATCTCACAGCCTAATTGTGCACGCCCCCGACGTCTGACGTCAACGCGCGGCGTCGCGTCATGACGCACGCGACGTCACAACGTGATGACGTCATTCAGCCCAGTGACTGCCCACAGAAGGAGAGAGTGGAGAGTCCTGGAGCCAACCCCAAGATGTCTGCCCACAGTGACTGACGGCATCACGTGGTGTGACGTCACGTACGATGCAAAAACGTAATGACGTCATGTTGCTAGGGCAACAGGAACCAAAGGGAGGAGCAAAAAACAAATACATAAACAGAGATATTTTACTAACTGGTAAAGTAGCAGGGCTTATTACTGGAAGCATAAAGTGAAGCTATTAAAAGTGCCATAGTGCACCAATGTAGCATTCTATTGCTGTGTCCAATGTAATCAATTGCTGACAGTCCTTTGAGAAAAAGAAGTCCATATAATTGACAGATAGCTGTAAATAGAATGAAACTTTGTTAGAACATTATGCCATTGTATGTACATATACTGCATATATACTTCAGACAATCTTTGTGGCAGGATAGACAACCCTCATGAAATAAATATTCATTTCAGTACATATAGGTACAAAATAGTTAGGGTAACCTTGGAATGTTAAAAAGGTACAAGGCAGTGGTAAGTGAGTAAGGAGACCCTTAGCAGTCCTGGTCTTTATTGGGGATCGTAACCCCTTATTGGCCATCCGCAAAAAAAGTGGTTCTATTTAGGAGGCTGGCCCGTTATTATAGGAACCAGTGAAGCTCCAATATTTCATTCATACCCCTAGGGGCAACCGTATCCAGTGTATGGGTCCACTTAGCCTCTTTTTGTAAAAGAATTCTCTCTCTATCCCCTCCTCTGCGGAGGGGTTTCACATGGTCAATCACTTGATACCTAAGCTGCGAGATATTATGTCCTTTTTCTCAAAAGTGTCTTGCCACTGATGTGTCTGATAATGGGTTCCTGATGTTACTCTTATGTTGAGTTATACGTTCTTTCAGTGAATTAATTGTTTTCCCCACATATAACATTCTACAGGGGCATTTCAGTAGGTATACAATGTAAGAACTTAGGCATGTGTAAAAACCATTGGTTTTAAATTTTCTCCCCGTATGAGGGTGACAAAAATGTTCACCCCTAATTATTCCATTACAATGGATACAGCTCCTGCAAGGAAAGGTACCAAATTGGGGTTTTGTCAGAAATGTTTGATGTGCGGTTTGCAATAAATCAGCTTTGACCACTCTATCCCTGATGTTACGTGGCCTTTTATAGGCAAAAATGGGAGGGTCTTTGAAAAGATGGCAAATTTTGGGGTCATCTTGCAGAAGATGCCAATGTTTTGAAACTGCTCTCTTAATTTGCTGTGAGGCTATACTGTATGTAGTAACGAACGGCACCCCTTCCCTTCTTGGTTTAGGATTCTGTTGTAGTAATTCCCCTCTATTGAGGTGTTCTACCTTAGTCACTGCTTCCTTATTGGTTTTACTACTGTAACCTTTATTAAGAAATGTCTTCCCCATTGTTTCTAACCGCATGGGCAACTTGGTGGTGTCTTTTACAATTGTTTTCACACGAACAAGTTGGCTGTAGGGTAAACCTTTCTCTAGGCCATGTGGATGGAAACTATCTGCTAGAAGTAAACTATTACTATCAGTGGCTTTCACATACAAATCAGTTGTAAGTACATGTTCATTACAGGATACCGTGACATCCAGGAAATTGACCTCTGATCTATTGTGACACATGGTAAACTGAATGGTACTATGGCATTGGTTAATATATGCAACAAATTGCAGCAACTTGTCCACATCACCTACCCACATCACAAACACATCATCGATGTATCTCTTCCAAATGTGTATATTCTCTGTGTATTCATGCTGATTGAATATGAAGTTGGCCTCAAAGTCTGCCATGAAAATATTTGCATAGGTGGGGGAGATGTTTGCCCCCATCGCAGTGCCCTGAACTTGTTCATAATAGATATGGTCATATCTGAAGTAGTTCTTAGTGAGGATAAGTTTAAGAAGTGTAAGAGTAAGATCAGTGAGTGGTTTAGGGAGTATGCTTGTCTGTAGAGCCTTCATAGTGGCTTGTAGGCCATCCTTATGGGGTATTGCCGTGTAGAGACTCTGTACATCAAGGGTACAGAGCCACACCTCTGTCTCTGGAAGTATTATATGGTCTACAATCTGTAGGAACTCGGATGTGTCTTTAATATAGGCCGGGGTGGCCTTAGCTAAGGGCTATAAGAGTTTATCCACAAAGATCGCAAGTGGCTGGAACACAGAATCTGTTCCTGCCACAATTGGTCTCCCAGGTGGTTTGATAAGATTTTTATGAATTTTGGGTAGGGTATACCCAAGGCTATATACGCCGCGTGGTGACGCCACATGTTCGGGAGCGTGCACAATTAGGCTGTGAGATTGGATGCAGTCCTGCACTTTTGGTTGTTACTGGGGAAGGTAATTATTTTGACCTTTGAAGGTAATTATTTTGACCTTTGGGGGTATATATAGATGTGCTATTGTGTTATCACTTTTGAGGTGTTTGGTCTGAGGAAGGGACTGCTTGTCCTGAAACGTTATCATTGTTAGCTCTGATGCATTAATACACTTGAAATCATTTGATTCCACTACAATTTGTGTGCCTCTTCCTTTCTCCTATCTTGCTATTACTTTGGATCAGCTTTGGGATGCCAGGATCAACGGAAGGTGAGCACCAAATGTAAACTCCTTGAAAAACTTTTTCTTTAAAGCAGTGGTGTGCCACCTATAATCTCCTTTGTATACCTATCAGTGTTATACTTCATGCAGAGCTGTGATTAAACAGCTAAGGCCGTGCCTATAGTGCCGTCGATGGCGACACAATGGGTGACGTCACCCGTCGCCACCGGCAAAAGTTATATTTCGCAGGCAGCGGCGTCATGTGTTTCTGGCAATTTGATTGGTTCAAGGGCCGTCACGTGACGCGACAGCCCTTGAAAAATCAAATTTTGCCGGCTATCAGTTTTCGCGACGGTGACGTCGCTTTGTCACCGTCGCGCGCACTATAAGCGCACACGGCGGCGGCAATGCATTTGTCTTCGGGCGTCATTGCGTCGCCGTTGCCGGCACTATAAGCACGGCCTAAGATACTATGATATAGGCACCCTGCATATTTCATGATATTGACATGATTTTGCTAGTGTATCAGTATTATCCCATGATTTATTGAGCAGATTGGTTTGCCACATTATTGTATGACCTAAAGAGTAGACAAAAGTTTTTTTGCTACATCAATAGAGTGTTAAAGGCAACCATATATTCTGATTTTGGTCACTATCAATTAACAGTGTATCATCGCTGAAAGGAGACTGTAATTAAGCCAATACTGCTATGGATGTGGTCATTAAACCGACACTACAGTACATTGAATATTGCCTCATATACCTCCTCCATTTGAGATTATATTCACCTAAACTAAAGACATTGCTATATCATCTCTCCCTGAGGTTATACTGTAGGTGTCATCCTACACAGGCTCAATCCTCATACACCAACCAATGATTGTGTTGAAATTAACCTGCACTAGTTTAGATCATTAACACTGAGTAGTCAGGAGTAATACTATACAGCGAGGTTAGAGCTGTGTCATGGATTCCATGGCTTTTATATCTAGCTTAGTCCTCTGATTATAGCCATACCTGTTGCAGTCAGTTTATTATACGCTCTTGTGGGTTAATTCTACATTTTTGCAATCAATGGTTGGTTATTAGGTATGCTGTGTTAGTTATTACATCCTATCATACCATTAGCAGGTGATTAATCAGCATTACCACAGTAACAGCACTTGCGAGGTTCAGTTACCCTACTTATTGTAAGGTCTCCTCAGGTGGTTATATTGCATTATTACCGAGAGTACTTCTTATATACATAATTACCCGGTATCTAGCAATCTTATTTGGCAATACACCTCAGGGTCAGCCTTACCAGCACTTGACCCACTCCCACCCACTTTATTTTACACTACACACTTATTCATGAAACAATATTTTATTTTATGTGTAAACTTTTTTAGCATAAATGTATTAAATGTTACGTTTTAATAGCCCCGGAGTGCATCTATTAATGGGCTTCTAGCTGGAGGGGGGTGGTAACACACCCTTTTCTCTAATTTTGGAATTATACTTCTACTCAGCACATCTGATGCACCCAATGCCACTCTAGGCATTTGCGGGCGACACTCATATTTTCATATCATACCAGATTTACTTTAGTGAGCAGTATATACTCTTTTGTGTTTTGGCATTTGCGCCCAACTATGCATAGATTTATCGCGCACTAAGACATGAGGCCAAAAATGGTATTCACTAAGAATGAAGGCCATTTTTTTTAAAGTGCTGATAGAAAAATAGCCCTATCTCCCGAGCAGTTTTTGTATCAGTGCTATCGTGCTTTAAATCCTAGCGAGCGATAACTGATAGAAAAAAGTGCAGCCTGGATGAGCTGCATGAAGACGCTGCGTCTCCGTGCACGGCTCTTACAGGCGATCGTGCACTAAAATAATTGATGTTGATAATAGTGTGTGGGAGCAGGGGGTCTCCTGAGCTGGACCGCATTGATTTCAGCCTTGGGGACCCCCTACTTCCCGAGATACAGGCCCAAAAATGCATTGCTTGTAATATACTTTTTTTTTTTTTCCGGCACAGGATTGGTACCGCATGCTAGCGGGCACCCATGGGGACCCTGGACGCCCGCGGGGACTACCCGGAGGCCCCCAGAAACACGCACAGACCACCCGAGGACCCCTGGACACCAGTGGAGCCCCAGACACCCTCGATAATATGAATATTATGAAATATTATATTAATATGTAGTAACACAAAAGTACTACCTTTGGATTCCTCATTATATCACAAATATTGCTGCTTTAACCCCCAAAAGTTTGCAAACCACTGAGTTAGAGCAAATAACTAATTAGCTTTCTCGGGTGTGATTTACAAGTATACCCCTACAAGTATACAGTACTCAATTTTCAAACCTGTGTTCATATCTATTCAACTTTCTACATTTTAGTTTCCCAAAACATTATCTTCTCTCTGTATGCAGTTCCACGATTCTTTGGTCAAAATATTGATTACTTGCTTCTTTGTGTCTTCCGGCGCCAAAAGATATCTTATAGCATATCACTGCTTAGTAAATATGGCTCACTATCACTGTAATAAATATGGCAGAAATGATTCAGTATTTTAATCAATCTGGCACACGAGGGGTTAACGTTGGTTACAAATTGACTTAAATACAAGAATTGTTTTTATGGCCTGGCAAGTCAGGATGTGTTGTATAGCTGGGGTGCACAATCTTTTTTCCCTGCGCCCCCCTGCTGGCTTTCTCGCCCCCCTCCCCTCCTTACCTTGGCTCTGGTGTTCTGACATCACAACGCCATGGCAATGCGGCGTCACGTGACACCGCGGCGTTATTTCACATGCAACGCGTCTCCAGAAGCTGACTGAGCCAAGGTAAGTGAAGTTTACAGAGGCCTTCGCTGCTCCCCTGGTATTTAATTTAAATGCCTTCGGGAAGCGCACAAAACCTCTGTAAACCCCACGCCCCCCGCAGAGAATCTCGCACCCCCCCCCCCAGTTTGCGCACCCATGTTGTATAGGACTGATATTATGTCGTCAACATCAATTTTGCCATGGGATGGGATTTAAATATGGCTTCCCCGACACTATAATAAACAAGATCCTTTAAAATATACCTTTAGAGGCATTCTTGGGGGACGAGGGGGAAGAAGTTTGCCAAGTAACTGGGGATGTGGCTAAAAAGGTATTCCAAAATTAGTACATTAATTAAACATGAAGATATCATGGATCTGACAGCAATTTGCAATAACAACAAATAGATATTCCTAACTGTTGCAATTACACAAATCAAGTGATGCCAAACCTTTGATGATTAGGGAGTAGCCAGGACAAATAAGCATTATGTGGTCATATTTTATGTTGAGGCGGGAATGTGGAGTGCACAGACACAACAGTGAAAATGGCGTGTGTCTAAGTATTATAGAAACAAAGTTATGAAACCTTTTATATATTGAGGCATACTCTAAAGATTCAACAGGCAGTATTTTTTTCTTTTAAGTCGTAAATGTCAGCGAGAGCTGATTGACGACAGGGGTGCACTTATGTTTTTTTTAATGGGAGTAGAATGGTATATAGGTTTTGCCATGGAGTTATGAAATTAGAATTCAATAGAGGTGTGTTTTGGGATCAGACACGTGAATTCTCATCTTTCCTCCGCCAGTGACCTCTCTGGGAAGAACCTTTGATATGTGGTAACGTATAGGGAATTCTGCTTAGGTTTATCCTGCTATTTTAAGAAATGTACTGGACACCTAACAAGCTCCTATTAAACCCCCAAAATACCCACAACATATATATAAGCATATGAGTGTCAGAGGAGTGCTACTGAGCATGGCAATATGCATTAAAACCAGAGACATAACACAAAACATATTTAGGCACTGTACCGTGTATGAGTCTCACTAGATGTGCTAAAAACTGAGCTTTGTCTGTGTTTTGTGTTATGTCTCTGGTTTTAATGCATATTGCCATGCTCAGTAGCACTCCTCTGACACTCATATGCTTATATATATGTTGTGGGTATTTTGGGGGTTTAATAGGAGCTTGTTAGGTGTCCAGTATGTTTTACAATTCTTGTCCAGCTAGTCATGGCTGATTGGAGGTTGGCAACCTCCTACTTAATTTAAGCTCACCCCCTCCCACATTTAAATGGTTGTGGGCTCACTCCATAGCATCTTCCACTCAGGGGAACTCGCCTGCTTGCAGTTTGGCTGTGACATCTCTAATACAGAGTGCTTTTCCTGGTAATGTACAGGTTAATAAAAGCTTCAGTCAGACAGAACTTTGCAGCTAATATTGACAGATTTACTATAAATCATTCTTCCTGTTATTAAACAGGTTATTAAGAATTTATATTAGCGTTAGGGACCCCTGATATGTGGTCTGCCTTGGCGTTGGCTCAGGGGCTTACAACAATTTTGGCCAAAAATGTCAAACTAAAAGACCATTTACTTATTAGATATTTATCCATATATATTTAGGCACTGTACCGTGTATGAGTCTCACTGGATGTGCTAAAACTGAGCTTTGTCTGTGTTTTGTGTTATGTCTCTGGTTTTAAATTATTTTAAGAAATAGTCTGCATTTATTATAACTGCATATTCTTGTAATATCCTTTTTTCTGTAATCCAAGCACTGTATTTTTATATATGAAAGCCAAACTTTGGTAAATAATGCTTTGGGCTCTGATTGAATTGTTGTGTGCGTTGTACAGAGTAAATTACATTTTCAGACATATTTTGCTACAACAGATTTTTGTGTGTTAAGTGCATAGTTTTTTTTTTAATAAACAGAGACCAGAGTCTCTGTACGTCTTTTACCTTTGGTGGTGGCAGCGGATAAAGTTGTATATAATACATATTGTCACAGAGTATGGGTAAATATTAACTAATTGCAAGTACCCTTGCGGAGGAGATAGGTGAGTTGGCTAGAGTAGCCCTGTGTATTAACCCTGGTTGCATATATAATTCACGTGCCTACTTGTGTGCTGTCCGTGACAGATGGTATATTGACAGATTGAGGGGAGATATTATCCATTTGAGGGACCCTGCGAAGTGAAGATTGAATCGGCTAGTTAGCTGTGTGTATTAACCATTTCCCCATATACAGGTCACGTGCTCACAGGTGTGCCGTACGTGACAATCACCAAACAGAAATAGCACAAAATAATTCCTCAGCTGACCACGGTCTATTCGGACTCCCCTGTAAGGGGGGATAAAGTTGCCATATGCATAGTTGCTTTAAGTCAAAATATTAAAGTTCAACCATGATTTAATAGTTAATTATGTACCAGATGAAAACAGAGTGCCATAGCATTTTCCATTAATACAGTACTTGTTTGCTGCAGGAACAATGCAGAAGAAAACATGACCATCGTTTAATCTAGTTGGTAGACTGTAACCAACTATTTCCATTCATATGGAAGAAACAAAACCCTAAATTTAAAATATATATACAGTATATACTTGGTCTCCATAAAATAACCTAATTTCTGAGTTTTAACAAAACCTGCTCCGCTCCTAGGTTTTCTAAGAATTGACAAACAATGACACATCCATTTATTGCGCATAATTATGTGAAAATGCTGACTTGCCCGCACTTCTACAATTAGCAGTTTACCAAGCGATCAATATTTAGCTAGGTTTCAAATGTTCAAATCTTGTGATTTTGATATACTGTATGGTGATTTTATAGGTATATTTCAGAACCTATGGATATTGTTCTGCCATAGACCTCTATTCCATATGCGGTGAAATTAAGCCTCATTTAAGAAGAAGCTGGTCTCACAGCATGCTGAATAGCGGTCAGAGTTGACATGTACAGTACATTGACTCAAGCTATTATCGCAAATTATATCACAAGACTAGTCTGGAGCCCTTTTATTGATTACTTGTAAATAGCATTGTATGATGTGAAATTACATGAGACACACACATTGCAACACATTAGACTGATATGATTTGCTTTTTAACAGAGAAAAAGAGAAGCAAGTAAGGACTTCACAGGAGGATACATATTAAACATGTAGTATAGAAAGCTGAAATTGGGAGCTTACATTGAAGTGACAGTTAACAAAATACACAGATTCCCAACAAGCTCTGAGAAACCCCAACCATTACCACATAATATATATATTATAGAAGTGACAGTGTTAGGTTTGAAAATAAATATATGTATCAGGGGTGGACATCATGTATGTAGATGCGAGACAGAATTTTTAGGAGCTAGAGTTTGGTAAAGAGTGGGGGGGGGGGGGGAATTGGTGACTGTCATGGCACTCTAGCCCCGCCCCCCTCTTAGCGGCTCAGTGTGTCAGTGTATATCTGTGACACATTCTAACAGACTCACTGACACACACACACACACTGACAGAGACTCAAGTACACACACTGACCGCCTCAGTCACATACACACACATACTGACAGACTGACACACACACACATACCGACAGACGCACAATGACAGACTCTCACACTGAGATCACACTAAGAGTGACAGACTCACACACACTGACAGACTCACACACAAACTTCTCCCTCCTTCCAAAACCACTGGCCACAAGTTAGCTGCACAGGAATAGTCCTGTAGCGCTTGGCCTTCCTTCCCCTCCTGCCCCCGACCAGACGAAGCAGCAGGCGGTGACTGAAGTGTTAGTCACTGCCGCGGCTGGCTTCAGCGGCCAATAATGCTTTGATGGGGAGCGCTGTTGCAGGTTGCAGTGGTGAATGACAGGTCAGTCAACACTGCCAGAAGCACAGGCACCAGGATTAAAATTGTTGTTGCTTGGTATTTTTCCATATCTATCTATCTATCTATCTATCTATCTATCTATCTATCTATCTACAGTATCTATCTATTAATGTTACCTAAACACTGAGATCCAGAGATACCAACCACACTGATATCAATGAGATTTGGGAGTACCGGACCAAAACACCCACTCAACTCATGTCTCCCTGGCTCAGGAGCAACAAACTGTTTTGTCCACCGGAGAAGAATACTTGCCCGATGGACACAAAATAGCCACACGGTCGTTGGCAAGAATGTGAACAAGACGGTTCGATGCTCCACATCTGGTGGACATGCCTAAAGATACTGTAACCCTCCTTCTGGGAGAAAATAATCAGAGTAATATCACAAGTACTTAATGTTGACATAAACCATGGACCCCTGTGGCCTTTTCCATGGGCAGACCATTCCCAGACCTCCATAGAGTGGAAAAAATGAAAATAAAGAGTCAAAACAAAATCAGTCAGTGCTCCATTCTGACGGAATGGTAAATTAAAGTATAATATCCTAAATTGCTATACAATTGGTACATACCTTTACACAAGCTAAATAGAATATGTTAAAACTCATTCCCTTTATGATGTAGGCATTTTGGATAGATAGGCACTATGTTTTTCATAATTGTTGGACATGTCCTGACATTATTATGATTTTTCTGTTCATCAGTAGGATCCAGGGTCTTGACCTTTTCCCTAATGCATGGCCAGCCCTCTTGACCAAAACACAAATACAGGCATACCCCGCATTAACGTATGCAATGGGACCGGAGCATGTATGTAAAGCGAAAATGTACTTAAAGTGAAGCACTACCTTTTTCCCACTTATCGATGCATATACTGTACTGCAATCGTCATATATGTGCATAACTGATGTAAATAACGCGTTTGTAACAGGCTCTATAGTCTCCCCGCTTGCGCACAGCTTCGGTACAGGTAGGGAGCCGGTATTGCTGTTCAGGACGTGCTGACAAGCGCATGCGTGAGCTGCTGTTTGCCTATTGGGCGATATGTACTTACTCGCGAGTGTACTTAAAGTGAGTGTCCTTAAACCGGGGTATGCCTGTACTACAAAACAAAAAACACTGCCGTTGGTACCTAAACAAAATTATATTTAATTCACCAATCCATGTCATGCTGTGTTAATGAAGCAATATTGAATATTTTTACGCACTTAAAGCAGAGATTCCCCCATTTGCCCCAGATTGTACCTCCTGGAAACCCCCTTGTTCCGGAGATATTTCTCCAGTGAAATTACCGGTATCACGTCCTGGTTTGTACAGGAGGTTTAAATGGCAATCCAATAGGAAGTCGCAACAGATAACGTAACATATATACTGACATGCTCCAGCCCTCACTGACTATTGGAAAAAATGTCAAAACCGGAGAATGAGGGAACGGGCCTGAGGAAGGGGTTCTCACCCCAAAATGTTGCCCTCCCCCGGTTACCCACCCACTACATACCACCCGCCCCCTTTTTTTTGTTGTTTCCTCCTCACCTATTGTGGTTTCCCTTCCCTTGTATATTTGACCCCACATCACTATCCCCAGGGTCCATTTTTGTGCAATTCCTGCCAATGTGACATTATTCCAGGTTTATTGTTTATTTTGCTATCTTCATTAAATTCATATTTTGGCATACTCCGGTTTTGACATTTTTTCCAATAGTCAGTGAGTGCTGGAACATTTCAGTATATATATTATATTGGGAGGAACTGGGGTCCTCTCGCTGTTCCTTATTGCACCCTGCAAATAACATTATATTCAACTTGCTTCAGTGTGCTGTCTATCATCTATATTTTAGATAACGTCAGAGATTTACATGCCATTTTATTTCCCCTGAGAGGGCCAAAAGACACTGGAAACGTCAGCGGTAAGTAACACTGGAGGACGGGGGGTTCCCAGAGCTGAAATGAATGCAGTCCTGCTCCGGAAGTGGGAAAAACAAGCAGAAGGGATTCCTGCTTTATACGAGGGAACGCTTATTTTATTATTTGAATGTTCGCAGAAAAACATTACAGGAGCAAATGTTACAGCTGCTGATCTCTGTATGTCCCTAAATCCCATCTATACTGTCTCTTTTACAGGATTCAACCTTTATTGAATTGATTAGGCAGAGAAGTGTAAAAGACGTGGCATACACCCATGAAATACTATTGTAGGTGGAAGTGCAAAGAGATGGAGAGAATGGTATAACGGCAGAGGAGTGTTGCAAGATAAGGGAGAGTGTGTGAAGAACAGTGGGTTGAATGTACTTATGGCTGCATTAAGGGCAAGAAGGTGATCATGTGACTTTGCTATCAAGAAATAATGATTGCCTTTCGACAGAGCAGTAAAATAATCTCTGGAGTGAAGTTCAGGTTAAAAATGCTTAATGAGGGAGACAACCAATAAAATAACAGTAACAATTCTGCCTTTACAGGCTAAGGGACGCATAATAAAATGCTAATTTTTATAAATGATACCCAGGCCTTTAAACACAAACAATCTCTGAATTCCTGATAACCCTGATTTATTTTCTGAGATGTACAGTATTCCTATAGCTAGCAGAGAGCTAAGGAGACTAATAAAGTCACACAAGCCTCTGTATCTGGGTACCATTTTGGAGATAATTCAATATAATCTGAAGTGACTTTTTGGGCCATATCAACCGAAAAGTCCCAGAAATGCTTATTCAAGTCAATGGGAGTTTCCATGCGTTAGTGCCCGATCGGCATTATAATACTTTAGAGCAAACCCCCCCCCCCCCCAGTGTTATGTAATTCTCACATTGCTGCTTTATACTATAGAACCTTGGAAATATCTGCTTCTATGGTTTATATATTGGCTTTGCTGGCTAATTACTAGATACATGCATGTTTTAACGGTAGAGAGTGTGCTGAAGACCGGATTTTGGAGCGACTGCACCTTTAAAAAAAGACGGCGACTTCCAGTCAATATGTATTTTGGTTACGTCATTAAAAAGCTTCAGTGCTTCTGGGTGCCAAAAGACACAGACAAATAAGAACTCACAAGATCTCTGTTTCAATATTTGTTTTTAAGTAAGAGATATTTTCCATTGTCAATTGGGTGCCTTTTAAACACGTCTTTATGAAAATAAACCTCACTTTTAGGACTACACCTCCGTAAAGCAGCCATTGTCCAGGGAGAAGAGAAACTGTCCGTCAGCTACTGTATTTCCAGGTGTTAGGTTTGGTAAACCAAGCCTGTTCTCAATAGTCCATGTGTCTGATGCAGCTGAACAAATATAATTGATTATTTTTGAGTAAAAAGCATAGGCAGTTTTTGTTGTAGTGTAGGCCACAAAGGATCTCACAATGGTCTCCATTGTCAAAAAATATATATTAAAAACATGATGTGTAAATAAAATGACACCTCTAAAACTTAAAGCAGCAAAACATGTAGCACTGGTCAATTTATTTATTTTTCATTACAGGACTGAAGCAGTGGGTCTCCGGAGCTGAAAAGTGTTAACAGTGTTAATATCCGCTCCGGGGACTCCTGTATCCAGAGATACTTATCTCCGTAGGTGATGCCGGTATCCCCGTGGAGTTTAAATGTCCCAGTCACACGGGCCAATAGGAAGCCACAAGGGATGATGTCACAGCTTCCTATTGGCCCGCAGGACATGGGACATTTAATTGCCACCATTATATTAGCCACACGGTTCCCTGGCTGCAGATACCTGCACCCCTTACAGTGGTAAATATTCCTGGAAGCAAAGGGACCTGAAGCTGAACTTAGCGCAGTTCAGCTCCGGAAACCCCCTGCTTCAATCCTGTAATAATAAAAAACATATTACATTTTAAATTGGGCAGTGCTACAGGTTCTGCTGCTTTAAATGTGAAAATGTAGAAAAACAAATGAATGAATGTTTGAAGGGTAACAAGTACAGTTCACCAATAAGCTCCACCCTACGCGTTTCGTAACTCTCGCGTTACTTCGTCAGGGGTGTGTGAACGTGATCCCAGTCTGTGGAAGGAAGCGAGCGTGACAGCAGTGTAACATCAGGGGGAGGGCCCAAGTTGAGTCGCGGCCGCGAGAAGGAGGGAGGAGGGGATCCAACCCCAGCTGCTGGTACACAGGACAGCAGACGGCACGTTGTAAGCCACATGGTCATCACTTTACAAATGTGAGTGCAACACCGTGTGGTGTTTTTATTGTGTTCTGTTTTTAATAAATTGTTCAACTGGTATCTTGCACTATGTCTATTCTCCTTATCCTTTGGGTGAATTGGCACTGAGCGTTGAAGGAGAGATCCGGGAACAACGCAGTGTGGGGAGAGATTCAGCGCCAGCTGCAGTGATCCTATTGGATGATTAAAGATACCAATCAGTACCTGTTTTCTGCATAATTGCTGTAAGTAGCCAGCAGCTGGGGGAGAACATTTCTAATACTCAGAAGATATTGCGCAATGGTGTTCTGTCTTCTATTTTTCAGAAACCTGCAAGCATGAAATATTAAGATAAACCTTACAGAAAAGAAGTGACAGTGAGATAAGAACTATCTTGGATTTCCATTCTTTTTTCTCCCACGGTCAAAGGAGGACTGGTATAATATTATCATTGGACTTGTGTTTTTGTGATTGTTGCGCCAGGTTATCACTCAATTGTTCTATATCGTGTAGCAAGTCATTGGATAGACATGTTTTTTGCGTTTCTAGGCTGCCATCCCATTGTCCCAAGGGGTTGGGTTGGGATTGTTATCACAGTATTGATTAGTTTATCACAGATAGGTGTGGTGTAGTCACTAGCACTTTGTTATTATTAAGTTGAGCACAGTGTGTAATATAATTCTCTTTTATGCAAACGAGTATATGACATGTGTGACTATGCCCTCCCTTTTTAAAAATTCGCCCTGCCATATATAGTTAAATACACCAAGCATCTTGTAAGCAGGAAGCAGAATTGTGGGAAACACACAGAATTACTCCAGGCCCTGGCAAATGTTGGCGCTTGTGCTACTGTGAGGTCTTTAATGGGAAAGAGCTTTGGGGTGTACAGCGAGCATGAATATACCCTGTATCGTTAGCAATTGCACAAGGTTTTCTTCTTTGTACCTTGGTTTCAAACACCCAAGAGAAGCAGAACACTTTCGAGTCTATTTGATTACATTCCCTTAGGTGATCTCATTCTCGGCAGAGTTGGTAATAATTACTTTTTCCATTCATTTGGAAATGGCAAATGCACAATCCAGCACATTGTTTATCACAGGTTATATACAATGAGGTGCATTACCCTGGAGGATTATTTTATTGTTCCGTCATCCCAGTTCTCACTCCCACACAGAAAAATGCAGTAAAGAATAGCAGTTAACAGCACTAAGAGATAAATACACGGATTATGACCTTGTTATGTATTTGATTTACCATCTTCAAATTGCAACACATTGCTCTACCTTAAAGCAGAAATCACTTTTTTTTGTTTTACTTTTATTTCTTGCAGCATTCTATAACCAAAGGGTCCTTCAAATGCTAGACATCGCTATATTTTAGCTCTGGGGACCCCCGTTTCCACAATATGTAACTTTGTAGTTACCATTGTTTCTTCTCCCTTCAGGGCAAACAAAATGACAAACAATTCTTGTTTGGCCAATAGGAAGTCGCAATGTCATCGTTTGTGTCTCTTCCTATTGGACGGCCATTTAAATCCCCTTAGGAAACACCAGAAACGACACTCTTGTTTTAGTAGTATATCCAAATTTGGCTGGATTGCTGCTCTAAGCTTCCCCTGTCATTGAAGAAATTTACATAACTCCTTTGCTGACAGAGTAACGTGAAATGGACAAACTTTGAATAGCTAATGTAATCTGCAAATACAATAGGTTCACTCCCAAAAGATGGACAATGAAAGCTTTGGTTAGGTCATTAAATATTCATTACGCATGGCAGAGGTTTGTAAACGTTGAGTTTCTAACATTCTGTACTTTACAAGCAGTTACATAGTAGACAGTACATGACATGAGTATGGACATTCACTCCGTAGCTACCTAAAGCAGGGCCCCGGGTATACGGCGGGTTCCGTTCCAGGGGCCCGCCGTATAGTGAAAATCGCCGGAAAGCGGATCCGGCGATTTTCCGTTCTGTGCATGCGCAAACCGGCATTTTTGCCGTTCTGCGCATGCACGACCTATGGTTTGCGCGCAAGCTACGGTCTGCGCACGCGCGCCGGGCGCAAGCTACGGTCTGCGCATGCGCGCCGGGCGCAACCACACATTCTACGTATGTGAGACTTACAATCCAACATGGCGGCCCCCTTCTCTGTGCCGCTGTATCTCGGTTTGCCCGGGCTATAGCTACGCTCCTGGGTGTAAGGTGTCTTCTGGAACTGGAAGGTATCTTCTGGCACAACACAGATTACTAAATATTATTATTATTATTACCATTTATTTATAACATGTCAACATATTCCATAGCACAAATATGACCTATAACGTTTAATGCTGTATATCTTGAACTGGCTAGTAATTCCAGAATGATGAGCCACAACAGTTATAGCCTAGGAGATGCCCTAAATATGATTCAAAAACAGCATTTTGTTTAATGATACTGTATATTGGCTTTAAAAAGAAGGTTCAAAGGCTTGTGGCATATCCTTAACTAGCAGACAGCATGCAGACCTCTAATAGTGCCGTCTCCCACTGTCAGGCTTTCTAAGATTGGAGGCTTTAATATGAACCACACGAATGAGAAGACAGGCACTTTGCCTAAAGACAATGAGAAGACAGGCACTTTGCCTGAAGACAATGAGAAGACAGGCACTTTGTGACGTCTGGAATTGTCTTTCATTTTACCCTAACCCAGGGGTGCTCAACGCCAGTCCTCAAGCCCCCTCAACAGGTCAGGTTTTCAGAATATCCCTGCTTCAGCACAGGTGGCTCAATCAGTCCCTGCTTCAGCACAGGTGGCTAAATCTGAGGCTGTCTTCGACTGAACCTGTGATTGAGCCACCTGTGCTGAAGCTGGGATTTCCTGAAAACCTGACCTGTTTGGGGGGTGGGGGGAGCTTAAGGACTGGAGTTCAGCAGCCCTTTCCCTAATCTATAGTTTTTTCCAGAAATGATGACTAAAGAAGGCACTAAAAATAAGGGCAAAAATTTAATTGGCGCTATTTTGTATTTCTATCAGTCAGTAATAATATCCTAATATGTTTAATGACAGCCCTTAAAAGCCACTGTTTCCGCAACAAACTTCCTTGTTTTCACTCTTTTTTAAAAGATTGCAAGTTAGAGGTATGGTGCTATTTCTCTAATCTCAAAAACTAAATGCGGTGGTTCTCCAGTCTGCATTCAACCTTTATAAATTCTTCATTCTAACACACATCAACGTTTCGCTGTCTCAAGAACACCTGCATTGACACACCGAAACGCTGATGTATGTTGCAATAAAGAATTGATAAAGGTTGGACTAAAACTGGAGTGCCACAGAGTTTATTATTTGAGATGGACCCCGCACAGTAGCAGCACCTGTCACTGTGTGCACACAGCAGACAATGCAAGCAGCTTTGGTTGCTAATTATAAGGTGTGCATTTATCTTGTTTGACTTTATCCATTGCTATTCTTCTAATCCTCCGCCTTAGTCAGAACAACGTAATAGGGACAAGCAGCAACATTTGCACTCAACAAAGCCTTTAGCTTATTCTTCACGTACAAACTTGCGTTTGCTTCACGTCTGCTATGGTTTTACTCTCTCTATTTGCCAATTCATTTCAACAGTCATTCCACCTTGAGTCCTAAAGATTTAAACTCAATGTATTATCTTTTAATACATAAGATCAGCATGTTCAATTTTTAAATACATGAACCACAAAATCACGAAAGAGACTGCTCACTGTGATTCATATACTGCACTTATGACAAACAATAGGTGTGAGCCCGGTGGAGGACATGGTTTGTGTGTGTAGAAGTATACTTGCAGGAGTTGCATCTGAGATTATTTTTTTTAATGCTTTTTTTTGGTACAGAATATATAAACTGAAAAGCATGTGAATGTAAGAATGCATTTATGCATTTATATCCTACTCCCACCAGAGGCACACTCCGTGCCACAATGAGCAGTCACATCGTGAGGCACACTCCATCCCACAATGAGCAGTCACTAACTGAGGCACACTCCGTCCCACAATGAGCAGTCACCTCCTGAGGCACACTCCACCCCACAATGAGCTGTCACCTCCTGAGGCACACTCCGTCCCACAATGAGCAGTCACCTCCTGAGGCACACTCCATCCCACAACGAGCAGTCACCTCCTGAGGCACACTCCATCCCACAATTAGCAGTCACCTCCTGTGGCACACTCCGTCCCACAATGAGCAGTCACCTCCTGAGGCACACTCCATCCCACAATGAGCAGTCACCTCCTGAGGCACACTCCCTCCCACAATGAGCAGTCACCTCCTGAGGCACACTCTGCACCACAATAAGCAGTCACCTCCCAAGGCACACTCCATCCCACAATGAACAGTCACCTCCTGGGGCACACTCCATCCCACAATGAGCAGTCACCTCCTGAGGCACACTCCATCCACAATGAGCAGTCACCTCCTGAGGCACACTCCATTCACAATTAGCAGTCACCTCCTGAGGCACACTCCATCCCACAATGAGCAGTCACCTCCTGAGACACACTCCACCCCACAATGAGCGGTCACCTCCTGAGGAACACTCCGTCCCACAATGAGTAGTCACCTCCTGAGGCACACTCCATCCCACAATGAGCAGTCTCCTCCTGAGGCACACTCCATCCCACAATGAGCAGTCTCCTCCTGAGGCACACTCCATCCCACAATGAGCAGTCACCTCCTGAGGCACACACCCTCCCACAATGAGCAGTCACCTCCTGAGGCACACTCCATCCCACAATGAGCAGTCACCTCCTGAGGCACACTCCATCCCACAATGAGCAGTCACCTCCTGAGGCACACTCCCTCCCACAATGATCAGTCACCTCCTGAGGCACACTCCATCCCACAACGAGCAGTCACCTCCTGAGGCACACTCCGTCCCACAATTAGCAGTCACCTCCTGAGGCACACTCTGTCCCACAATGAGCCCACAATGAGCAGTCACCTCCTGATGCGCACTCCATCCCACAATGAGCAGTCACCTCCTGAGGCACACTTCATCCCACAATGAGCAGTCACCTCCTGAGGCACACTTCATCCCACAATGAGCAGTCACCTCCTGAGGCACACTCCATCCCACAATGAGCAGTCACCTCCTGAGGCACACTCCACCCCACAATGAGCGGTCACCTCCTGAGGCACACTCCATCCCACAATGAGCAGTAACTCCTGAGGCACACTCCCTGAGGCACACTCCCTCCCACAAGGTGCAGTCACCTCCTGAGGCACACTCCATCCCACAATGAGCAGTCACCTCCTGAGGCACACTCCATCCCACAATGAGCAGTCACCTCCTGAGGCACACTCCCTCCCACAATGAGCAGTCACCTCCTGAGGCACACTCCATTCCACAATGAGCAGTCACCTCCTGAGGCACACTCCCTCCCACAATGATCAGTCACTACCTGAGGCACACTCCGCACCACAATGAGCAGTCACCTCCTGAGGCACACTCCATCCCACAATGAGCAGTCACCTCCTGAGGCACACTCCATCCCACAATGATCAGTCGCTACCTGAGGCACACTCTGCACCACAATGAGAAGTCACCTCCTGAGGCACACTCCATCCCACAATGAGCAATCACCTCCTGAGGCACACTCCATCCCACAATGAGCAGTCACCTCCTGAGGCACACTCCATCCCACAATGAGCAGTCACCTCCTGAGGCACACTCCATCCCACAATGAGCAGTCACCTCCTGAGGCACACTCCATCCCACAATGAGCAGTCACCTCCTGAGGCACACTCCATCCCACAATGAGCCGTCACCTCCTGAGGCACACTCCATCCCACAATGAGCAGTCACCTCCTGAGGCACACTCCATCCCACAATGAGCAGTCTCCTCCTGAGGCACACTCCGTCCCACAATGAGCAGTCACCTCCTGAGGCACACTCCATCTCACAATGAGCAGTCTCCTCCTGAGGCACACTACATCCCACAATGAGCAGTCACCTCCTGAGGCACACTGCATCCCACAATGAGCAGTCACCTCCTGAGGCACACTCCATCCCACAATGAGCAGCCACCTCCTGAGGCACACTCCCTCCCACAATGAGCAGTCACCTCCTGAGGCACACTCCCTCCCACAATGAGCAGTCACCTCCTGAGGCACACTCCCTCCCACAATGAGCAGTCACCTCCTGAGGCACACTCCACCCCACAATGAGCAAGCACCTCCTGAGGCACACTCCATCCCACAATGAGCAGTCACCTCCTGAGGCACACTCCATCCCACAATGAGCAGTCACTTTACCTTTTGTTTTAACATGGCCCCTTATTCTCTCTAGAGTGTAAGCTCCCAGCAGGTGTAAGCTATGAGCAGGGTCCTCATTACCTTCTATGTCTGTCTGTGCATGTTTCTCCTTATTTGTATGTCATTCTGTTTATGTAATTGATGACCCCCATTGTACAGCGCTATGGAATATGTTGGCGCTTTACAAATAAATGATAATAATAATTTAAACTGAACACTACAGGATTCAGAAACGCCGATTTCCCGTTATCTATGTAATTGTTGATTTTGTTAATTGTACTGTTTTGTATGTAAGGACGTACTAGAGAATTAGATGCTTATCTCTGTATATATTTCCTGGTACAATGGTTTGTAAAATAAATAAATGAATACTATTAAAAAATATCATTAAGAAAGCGTGTTCTAGCTTCCGGTTGGAATTGCTAACATTTACTTTTGGAAGACGTTTGGCTTTTAGTCAATCCTGTGTACTGTCCTAATGTGCCTACACTGAATAACCGCACAGAAGTCGGAAAGTTAACATACTGTATCCAGATAAGCATCTACATTCTTGTGCAATGATCCAAAACCAGATTTAATTCAGGAGAGATCTTAGGTGAACCAAAAAGTCCCCAGTGACATACTACAGATGCACATTTCTGACATCTCGCAGCACGCGCTGTAACGTTCGGTAGCAGGATCTGCTACAGAATACGTGGAGAGGATTCATTTTAACTTTTCGATTTGTTATCCCTTATTGACCGCAGTTTTACTAAACCTGTTTTAGAGCTGGTTGTTTGTACAGTGTGACTCAGTGAATAGTACCATTTCATCACTACATGGAAAACTAGCCTTTATCAGCAGCAAGCAAAAGTACTGCAAAACGTGTGAAAAGCCAGTTGTATGCTACATTAGAAAAATATGAATTCTTCATTTTGCAATGAAGTTTATGAGAATAACCCCCCAAAAGGTATATGTCAAAAATGTTTTCATACAAATACAGTCTCACAATATTGTGCTATTTCCTATATTTGCCAATCTCTCCTAGGACCAAAGTGAACAAAGCCCAGCGACCGTTTAAGGTCTGGGTATTTGGCATCTGGGTAATTGATACATCTGTGTACCCAAATCTGATGCCTAGAAGTATTTGTAATTTAGGTTTCAAAGTTAGGGCAGGAGCACACTTGTTGGTTCGCGACGCTGCGTGGCCGCGTTCACGTGCGCGCGCCTCTGTCTGCTGGGCGATGTGTGAATATCCCCAGCAGACGGAATGATCCGCTAGCGGGCGGGGGGAGCGAGAGGGCGTGGGAGCGGGCAGAGCGAGCGAGGGGGCGGGGGAGCAAGCGTGGGGGAGCAAGCAGGGGAGTGGGTGGGGGGAGCGAGAGGGCGTGGGAGCGGGCAGGTGGGGGGAGCGAGCGAGGGGGCGTTGGAGCAAGCGGGGAAGCAAGCGGGGGAGCGGGCGTGGGGGAGCGAGCAGGGGAGTGGGTGGGGGGAGCGAGCGGGTGGGGGAGCGGGCAGGCAAGCAAGCGGGTGGGAGGGGGAGCAAGCGGGGGAGCGGGCGGCGGATAAATAATGTAATATAATAATAAATATGTAAGAATAAATAATAAATAAAATAATAAACCCCGTCGCCCAGCAATTTCAGCAGCCAATCAATGAAAACGTCTGGACATTGATTGGCTGCTGACACTGACGTCGCGCTGCTGCAGCCGGGAATCACAGTTTGGAAAGACTCCAGCGACTGCAGCAGCGGCGACGCCGTGCTTCTCAGCCAATGGTAGTTTCAAGAATGAACACTACCAATGGCCGCCAGGGGTCGGTGACGAACGAACGAGCGCGCACGAAACCGCGTGCACGTCGTGTAGCGCTGTGTGTGCTCCAAATTTTGGAGGGGTTTGATCTCCTATTGTGTGATGCCAGTGTGTGTGGCTTCAGTACGTGCGTGCACAGCCAAAGTCTCCCCTCCCTACATTTCTTGCCTTCATTGGCTCTCTGATAAGGACAGGTGGGGATAAGGGTAAAGAAAACACTTGATTGACATCCCCATTCAGAGGCCCCTAAGAAATACAAACAAACGATTCAGGGTTGAAAAAACCCAAATGTTCTTCAATAGCTAAGTGAAAGGAGACAGATTTGAAGGTTAAACCTTTTTATGACTGTATAATTATTTTGATGAACTGAGTGATAACTTGCATTCTATCTGATTCCGTAGATTATGATACAGATCAAAGTACCCCATACATCCGTTTTCCACTTGAGTAAACCATTTACAGAACTTATCGGATCATCTGAATATCTTTTACTGCTTGGATTTCTCTCGTACCCGCGTGAGTTTCTTCGTGCCAGTAAACTCCCGTCATTAAAATGGAATCATTAAATTACACTTCTGTGTGTCTTTTTTTATCCTAAATGATAATTATTTCAGAACGGGTGTGCAATGCATTTTTTTTTTTTGAGAATGCGGTAAAAGAAATACAAGAATACAGGTGTGTTCCTTCCTCTGCTGGGATTAGTTAACAATGTAGCTATTGTTCTATGATTTTAGTAACCTGACCAATAAAGACAGTTCTGGGGCACATACTGATCATACCTCTTCAGTAACAGATGATTATAGCAAAGATAAGCTTCACTTATTCAGTAGAATAACACTGGTATGTGATTATTATCTGAAATCAGAATGGTGTGAGCAGACTTCCTTAAAGCCGCAGTACTACCCCCCATTTTTATTTTACCAGGATGGGAAACAGGGGGTCATCGGAGCGGAACAGCGCTATTTTCAGCTAGTTCCGAGATACATAATAGTCAAAGGGGAGCGTTTCAAGCTCTCCGGGGAAAACAAAATGGCGGTTTAAATAGCGATCCGTTGCGGCTTCCTATTGGCCCGGGTGACGAGAGGAAGTATTGGCTGAACCTCTACTGGTAAATATCTCTGGAACTGGGTGGTATCCAGAACTAACAACAATACGGTTTCCCATCCATGAAAAAAGCTGTGTGTGCTGTGCATGCGCATAGTAAGTGAAACTTCTTTGACTTTTGTCACAGAAATTGTATTTGTGTTGGTGATGTTTTAATTAAAAATCAAAATACAATTTCATTGACAAAACGCAAATAAATTTGACTTATAATGCGCGTGCTCGGCACACATCCCCTGTATTAGCTATTTGCACTAAGTGTGAATTCCTTGTGTGTATGTGTGTCAGCCAGTATGTGTATGTGTGTCAGCCAGTATGTGTATGTGTGTCAGTCAGTGTGTATATGCGTGTCAGTCAGTGTGTGTATGCATGTCAGTCAGTGTGTATGTGTGTCAGTCAGTGTGTGTATGCATGTCAGTCAGTGTGTATGTGTGTCAGTCAGTGTGTGTATGTGTGTCAGTCAGTGTGTGTATGTGTGTCAGTCAGTGTGTGTATGTGTGTCAGTCAGTGTGTATGTGTGTGTGTCAGTCAGTGTGTATGTGTGTGTCAGTCAGTGTGTATGTGTGTCAGTCAGTGTGTGTATGCGTCAGTCAGTGTGTATGTGTGTCAGTCAGTGTGTGTATGTGTGTCAGTCAGTGTGTGTATGTGTGTCAGTCAGTGTGTGTATGTGTGTCAGTCAGTGTGTATGTGTGTGTCAGTCAGTGTGTGTATGTGTGTCAGTCAGTGTGTGTGTATGTGTGTCAGTCAGTGTGTGTGTGTGTATGTGTGTCAGTCAGTGTGTGTGTATGTGTGTCAGTCAGTGTGTGTGTATGTGTGTCAGTCAGTGTGTGTGCATGTGTGTCAGTCAGTGTGTGTATGTGTGTCAGTCAGTGTGTGTATGTGTGTCAGTCAGTGTGTGTATGTGTGTCAGTCAGTGTGTATGTGTGTGTCAGTCAGTGTGTGTATGTGTGTCAGTCAGTGTGTGTGTATGTGTGTCAGTCAGTGTGTGTGTGTGTATGTGTGTCAGTCAGTGTGTGTGTATGTGTGTCAGTCAGTGTGTGTGTATGTGTGTCAGTCAGTGTGTGTGCATGTGTGTCAGTCAGTGTGTGTATGTGAGTCAGTGTGTGTATGTGAGTCAGTGTGTGTATGTGTGTCAGTCAGTGTGTGTGTGTCCTGCTGCAGCCAGGGGCGGGGTGTAACCACCCCCCCCTTCCGCAAATTCTGCGTACCCCTCCACCCCCCCCGTGGGGTACATGCGCCCGGCACGGGCATGAGTGACCGCGGGCGAGAGGTGAAGTTACCCGTCCGCGGCCCGGCCCGCCCGGGTCACTCTTTCTTCCAGCAGCAGGAGCCTGCCCCTGGTGTCGAGCCCCTGTGCCGCGCGGGTTGCGCCCGGGTTTGCGCCGTGTGCCACCGCAGGGGGCCCACGAACGCCCGCGTCAGTGGAGGGAGGAATGGCGCCATGTCGGGCGAACGGGAGCGTGTGGGGGGAACGGCGTCGCTGCCAGCCGCTTCTGCGCATGTGTGGCGTCCGTCAGCGGCGCCATCACAACTGCGCATGCGCGGCATGGCAGCGGGCGGGGAACAGCGGCTGTTAGGAGCGGCGGCTATTGCCGCCGCATATGTCAGCAGTCGTGGGGCTGGGGGGGGCGTAGCGTGCGGTGGCCATTAAGAGCGCCGCCGCATGTGACAGGGGACGTGTGAGGGGAGCGGCGTCCATTATGTGACGTCACTTCCGTTTCACAATTCGCCCCCCATCTCTCCAGTTTTGTCCCATCAGGACTAGGTGCCACTAAAGAAGTTTCACTTAAAAAAAAAAAACTGCTGTGACAATAAGGGAATTTATCATGGATACTAGATGCTAAACATCATAGAGCAAAATGATTAATGTGACTGTAATACGACTGAACTTTATACTGGGGGTGGGGGGATGAGGGAGGAGGTATTGCAGTGGCTATCTTTATGGATGAGCGTGTGTATCTCCAGGTTTAATGAAGGAACTTGCAAGGGAACTTTACCCCCAAAGGCTATACAATGAATGCAGGGGCATTCACTGAGATTAGAGATTGTACCGGCAGCAAAGCAAAGGCTGCATTACAGTAAAGACAGGGGAAATGTGGCATTTGCTAACCTAGGAGACTATGATGGCAGATGCCATCATAGGCAGATGGTATACATCAGGGGTGGCCAATACCAGTCCTCCAGGGCTACCAACCAGACTTCGCCACCCCTGCTGTATACTGAAGCAGGGATGTCCTGAAAACCTGACCGGTTGGTAGCCATGGAGGACGGGAGTTGGTCACCCCTGGTATACAGGGGTAAGATGGACAAGTTAGAACATTGAGCACAGATCCAGGGAGTGATGTGTTCCATATTGTCTGGAGTTAGGAAGGAATTGTTTCCCTTCTAAGACATAATAGGCCATGAGAGGGGGTTTCTATGCCTCCTTCTGGATCCATGTAAATAAAATGACAGTGTGAGTAATCTTATTCATTAAAACGTTACAATTTAGGAAAACTTTGAACTTGATAGATATAGCGTATGTCTTTTATTAAACCGCAAAGTACTATGTTACTATATAGTTAGATCTCACCCAATAAAAATAAAGATTGAGATAACCTTATGTTTGGATTCTTTTTTGTTTGGATAGATCTCTACAGCTATTTTAGTTCAATATTAAACAAAACAAAATATAGGACAACTGTCAAATACAGAAACAACAGAGGGATAGGGAGTAATCACAGGACCATACCAATTGAATAATGTAGTCAAATATATAAGTGAGGTAATCAAAGAGATGGGTGCAAACTGTGAACTGAAAAGTGAATCAGAAAAAGGGGGAAGGGAAACACAAAATGAATGTGCACCCTAAAAGAATTCACTTATATGCACACCAAACTAGTGTAAAAATTAACTTTTAATAAATTTCCATAAAACATATATTACCAAAGTAATGTGTAATGTGAATTAAAAATATATTAAATCGGAGCTATCTGGCATCCATGTCTTTGATTATTGAGTCGTGCTGTCCCAGATGACCACTTAATGTTGGTGGGATACAAAAGACAGAGGATGCTAGGAGTCAGGGAGCAACGATGAGACCCAGTAGTAGGAGTATATAGTTGTTCGCAAGTGGGTGGCCAACGGATTAAGCTTCCTTGCTAGATGGACCAGCACTGCGCACTGCAATAGAGGCTTAGGTGTGTTGAAGTAAAAGTGCCTGAATAATAAAGCTAGCACATACAGTGTAATGATGGTACAGACACTGCAACATAAGACTGCCAGACACAGCAGTGCTGGGGTGAATAGCACAGTGATGACTGTGAAAACGCCTCACATAGAGTGCAAGGAAAGCAGGCACACAAACTATGGAAATAAATAAATGAATGACTAACTGCTAGGGTCTACAAAGTTAGAACCAGGAGACTACAGACACTACATTAAAACAGCTCCAAGTAGGAGACTGACAACATTGCGCGTCCAACACGCGTTTCCCTCCAGCAAAGGAGCTTCTTCAGGGACAGTATATTTTTAATTCACATTACACATTACTTTGGTAATATATGTTTTAAGGAAATTTATTAAAAGTTAATTTTTACACTAGTTTGGTGTGCATATAAGTGAATTCTTTTAGGGTGCACATTCATTTTGTGTTTCCCTTCCCCCTTTTTCTGATTAACTGTCAAATACACTTTAACCCCTTTATTGCCAAAGGGGCCAGCAGTGCTTTTCAATGAAACAAAGGGGTTAAGGTTTGGTCCCCAATCTTCAAAACCCTACTCAAATTTTTTGGTATTTACCTTTGGCCCCCATTGTGTATTCAGTGTCCAAAGACCGATGTCCAATATTTGGGAACTGCATCCCCAAAAAATCCCATTTGGAAGAACAATGATTTTCTTTACAGTGGAATGTATTAATTCGGTTATTCTCACCCCCTCTTTCTGCTCATTCTTTGTAATTATCTGTATATCCCACTGTCTATTGTATGTCTCTTCTGTCAATCTGAGACTACCTTGTATGTCTCCTGGGTCCCCGGGTTGGAAAACTGGGTTACAGAAAAGGAAGAAAGACGTCTGTAGATATAGTGATATGCTGCACAGCCGTGTCCAAAAAGAACAAACTTTCTAATGTGTGATGCCAAAAAAAGAACAACATTACATCACATAATAATTATGCCATATTAGCATCTGATGTTGGTGGCTAACTCTAGTCTTCAAGAGCCACAAACAGGCTTTAAGGATACCCCTGCTTCAGCACAGGTGGCTCATTCAGTGGCTCAGTTTTTGACAGCAACCTGTGCAGAAGCAGGGATACCCTTAAAATGTGTCTGTTGGTGGCCCCTGAGGACTGGAGTTGGCCACCCCTGGTCTATAAGGTGGTATTTACCCTGCTTTGCCTATCACATGACCTTAGAGCCCCCAAACCACCCCCCACCCCCGCCACAAAAGTTTGCAATGAAATCCAGTGTGGAATGGAACTGGGAAAACGTACTGGTTCAATATTCCTACATTTTGCAAAGGCCTTTGATACGGTTGATCCGCTCCATGCTGTTTCCTCCTCTCCTTGGCTGCAAGGCAGGGCAGTACAGCATTTATCCGTGCACTGTTATGAAGCAGCAGAGGGTGCGGAAAGAAGCTAAGAACTACACCAGAACCATCTCTGTTTCCTCTGCACTGGGTACGAGAGGAAGAGCAGGCTTCATGGGAGCCACAAGCAAAGCCCCCGAGGGCCCCCTGTTGCCCACCAGTGGCTCAGAGGATAGAACGGAGGGGAGGGATACGATAGCAACTTTCAAATACATAAAGGGTTTCAACAAAGTACAGGGGGGGAACGTATTTCAGAGTTCAGAGATGTAGAAGAGCTAGAATAAGAGATCATGCTCTGCAGCGGGAGGTGGCAGGCTCAGGGGAAATGTAAGGAAGTACTTCTTCATGGAAAGGGTGGCCAGATTCATGGAGTAGCCTCCCAGCAGGGGGGGTAGGGGCTAATACAGTAAGGGAATTCAAACATGGTTGGGATATATGACAGAAAGCCGAGGATCAAGTAGATCTGAGGTTTTACAACACATAGGAAAATGGGAAGGCACGGAGGACCACGTGGTGTGTATCTAATGTCAAATGCATCACTACATTTAAAAGATACCTTCAATTTATACAGCAAAATATGTGAACGTTTTTGCATTGGCAAATGTATTCCTTATTGATGCTGAAGAAAGAACTCCCCTAGTCCTTAGTAATGTATTGTCTACAGCAGTGAGTACCATGAATTATTTTACCATGAATGTACAGTATTCCTATTGGATTTACAGTAAAAGCTGCCACATTTCTCACTCCGTGCTCCGCGAGGCACATGTTGCAGGGAATGCTGGGGATGTTAAGGAGCAGGGATTGTGTAGGGATTGTGCAGGGATTGTGCAGGGAATGCTGGGGATGTTAAGGAGCAGGGATTGTGCAGGGATTGTGCAGGGAATGCTGGGGATGTTAAGGAGCAGGGATTGTGCAGGGATTGTGCAGGGATTGTGCAGGGATTGTGCAGGGAATGCTGGGGATGTTAAGGAGCAGGGATTGTGCAGGGATTGTGCAGGGATTGTGCCGGGATTGTGCAGGGATTGTGCAAGGATTGTGCAGGGATTGTGCAGCTTGCAGGTTTTTTTTTCCATAGGGCCTCATGCAGAGAGCAGCGCTATTTGCAATCTCGCCATTTTCCGGAGAAAATCGCGCTAAAAACAGCTGAAAATGGCGAGTTAGGAAAAAAGCGCCATTTTTTTTTTCTATTTGAAAATCTCGCCGCGCGGCTGGCGAGAAACTACATCTCGCCAGTCTGAAAAATATCCGAATTCAGAAAGGCGCGCTCGCCATCTAGCGGCTGTTTTTGGTGCGATTTTCTCCAATTTTCTCCGCCAACTAAAGTTGGCAAGAAGCAGGAGCTCGCCAGCTATAGGGAAACAAAAAAAATGCGCGATTTTTTTTTTCTCCCTTTCAGCTGCGCGCATCTCCTCATTTACAATTCTCCACATGCAGTAATGCTAAAAATAGCGGATTTCGCCCATTTCTGCATATGGAGAAAAAAACTCTCCATTAAAGCTACTTTTTCTTAAACTCTCCAATTTATTCTAGCGCTGCTCTCTGCATAGGCCCCATAGTCTGCTCTGTTTTATTCTTCATTCCGGACAGTTTTCTATTACGTTATCTATGTTTTAAGGCAGGGGATCTCAACTCCAGTCCTCAAGCCCCACCAGCAAGTCATGTTTTAGGGATATCCCAGCTTAAGCACAGGTGGCTCAACCAGTGGCTCAGTCTTTGACTGAGCCACAGATTGAGCCACCTATGCTGAAGCAGGGAGCCACTGATTGAGCCACCTGTGCTTAAGCAGGTCTTGTCAAAATGTATTGTGGACACCCACCCACTCAGTCAGTCACCCAGCCAGTCAGTCACCCAGCCAGTCAGTCACCCAGCCAGTCACACCCACACAATTCTTATTAGGAATGTATTACATTTTTTAAAAGTGGGGCGGGGTGGGGCTAGGTGGCGAGTAAATGTTTTGGTTTGGCGATTAGATTTTTGGGTGATATATCAAGCACTGCATATATGTGTATATATGTAGCCCGCAGACCCATTTTTAACCTCCCCAGGCCTTTTGTCACATTGGATGTAGCATTGGGTATCTTTGTCTTTTGTTGAAAATATTAAAATAAACTTATTGCATTGTAATGTTTGTTTCCGTATTAACAATAACAAGAAAACAGTTAAGTAAAAGTTGCGTGCTAAAAAAAAATTGTTTTTGTGGTAGGTGCGTTATGGGTTGGGGGGGGGCGAGGGGCCCTGCTCCTTTCATTTGTCCTGGGCCCCATGATTTCTGTTGGCGGCCCTGTCAGGGAGAGTACATAAAGGGAGGGGAAGGTTCGAGAAGGGAGGTTCGAGGAGGAAAAGAGAAGGAGCAGCCTCTGGTAGTTTAGGGATGTTCATGATACAATAGTACAGACCAGGCCTCCCTCTACTTTATTATGTTGTGGGACAGTACCCTAAAGAAGATTAATGGAGTCCAATAATAAGCTTCAAAGTATGGCAACGGCATGCCACAGAGGGCCTCAGTAACGAGGACTCCTGGGTGCCGGCAGATCGTCTCTAACTGCGGATCTGCATTAACAGTGCTCTCCTTCTACAGGCACGTGGCAGTTCCCGCACTGACCAAAAGTTATTAGGGTCACTTATACAGGACCCGCTAGAATTTCAAATGGGCCTAGCATTTCCGGGATAAAACAGAGGGGGTATCCTGAACAGAACAGTAGGGGGGGGGGAGTGGTGTCTCAGAACAGTTAACCAACTAAGGTGTTAAGTGTGGGCACTCATGGGAGCACAGAATGCATCCATAACAATAAAGAAATAGTACAACATTGTCTAAAGTGTGGTGACAAAGGTTCCTGGCGCCCATTAGTACACAATACCTATCGCCCAGCCGCCTGAATCAAGGGAACCCATGCGGAGTAGCCATACATAACACACCGATGTAGCCTCCCTAGAAGCCGGGGCAGGAAGGGTTAACTCTACAATGCCGCTTTCAACCCATAATAATTATAATATTAACATCAGTATGCAAGTGTGGGTGTTTTTATTAGGTGCTAGTATATTGCACACGTGTACCTGCCTCTCACTGCTAATATTGCTATGTGGTGCTCGATTGTTTCCTGGTAGCACTAGGAGAAAGTAGGTCTTGAAACATAACTTAGTCCAGGGGTGCTCAACCCCTCCCCCCAAAAAAAACAGGTCAGGTTTTCAGCATATCCCTGCTTCAGCACAGGTGGCTCAATCAATCCTTGCCCTAGCACAGGTGGCTCAATCAGTTCCTGCCTCAGCACAGATGGCTCAATCATAGGCTCCGTCCTTAACTAGCAATATCCTGAACACCTGACCTGTTGGGGAGGGGGAGGAGGTTGAGGACAGGAGTCGAGCACCCTTGACAGTCACAAGACTTACTGAACATTCCCCACAGTTGTCAGCCTCTCCGAGTTCATCATATTTATAATCCTCCTCCCTATGTTATTGTGCAGTTCTATTCCATGTTTGCATTTTATGTAAGGATGAGTAAGACAATGACATGTACCACAGAACTAATGAACTCAAACAGTAACAATTGTCTAGGTAGGAAGGGCAGGGGAGCGAGTTATACATTTATGTAAAAGGAAAATGACATATAATAATGTAGTAGGAGAAATGTTTAGCGCTTGTCTCGCACATGCACGCGCTGCGGTTATTCCAGTTTTACGGCAAACACGGAAAACGTTTGCTCAGGAAGCACGTGGCATTGTGAAACTGCGACGTTCTGGTGGTGGGGGCACTATATGAATGTGTTACATGGAAATGTGCCACAGGTGGTTTTAAATTAAAAATCAGGTTAAATATGAAGTTTTTAAGTAGACTCTACTGTTAAAATGTCTGCAATACTACAATTTAAAATGTGAGACTCAACAGCAAAGTATCAATTTATCTTGATCCACATTTGTGCCCCTTGTTTTTCAGTGGGGGGTAGTAACGTGGACCAGTTGTGACCTTTTTGCTAATTTTTTGTGCGTCAATTAAAATACCAGGTTTTATTTGGTGACCAGGCTCTGAAAACATATTTATTACATTCTGTATAATGCAAAGGGGGAAAACCCCGCTCCCCGTGCAAGAGCAGAATCGCTTCTAATAGTATTTGAACAAAAATCTCTACTTAATGTACAGTCTTTTCTAAAGAGTTTCATTTATTTTAGTAACGAGAGAAACACAAAGTTTCAGCTCCAACACGGACCTTTCATCATCCGCAACGTTATGTCTCTCCCTTGTTCCTAAAATAAATGAAAACCTTTAGAAAAGACAGTAAATAGAGCTGTTTGTTCCATTGCCGTTAGAAGAGATCCTGCCTGTGCTGTATACAAATGCACATGCAGGTTTCCTTCTGTTGTAATGCAAAGGGAAGGAATATTTCCTAATGATCAGGCGGCTCTGCGTTAATGAAATCTGCCACGACCTAGCGCCATATGAGATGCTGACAATGAGTGGGACTAAAATAAAGTGTCAGGCTTGTATCCCCATGTCATTGTGTGTGCTATGCTCGCTTAACCCTGTCACCGCCAGAGTGCCACACTTCAGAGAGAGCTAACTTACCAATGTTTTGCTTAGCCCTGACACTGCAGGACTGTGATATGATATAAACATGCAGTGTGTCCTTGATTTCACTTGTGAACATGGTACAAAGCCCCCATTCACACGTCCCATGTTGAGGAGAGTAGATACTCCACATACCATTCTTTTCATTATTATCCAGCACCTAAGATTAAACTATACTGTGCAAGTTGAGACGTGCACGCAGTTGGTAGAAGCTTGCCTCGGACTGACCACCATGCACTATTTCTGACATTGCATCACTGATTCCAATTTCCCTTTTGATTAACCTGAAACCTAATTGTCTCTTACCAACTACAATATCACATACATTATGCACCATTTCTTCACCTTTTTTTATTTAATGACTAAACCAGGAACTAAAATAGTGTGGATTGCACAATATTAACATGACTTATTTATATATGTATATCTTTATTAGTGCAGAATAAATGAGTTCTTCTGCACTATCGCAACTGGACTAACACGGCTATTTCCGTTTTATATCTTTATTTATATAGTGCCCATAGTGTACTCAGCGCACCACAAAGAGCCCCGGAGAGCTTACAATCTAAGTGGTATGTTGGGAAATTTACAGAGACAGCAGGCGAGGGAATAAGTGCAGTAGAAGGCAGTGCTTGGTAGGAGCGACTGCAGGACATTCGCCACGAGGCCAGGTAATTGGGACGATCATTTAAGAGGTGGGTTTTCAGGTTTACCTAGAAGGTGGGAGAGAAGGTGCCTGGCGTATACCAAGTGTGATGGAGTTCCACAGTTACAGGGCAGTGAGGGGGAAATGGTTTAAGGCGAGGTGAGAGGGGTGGAGAGGAGACAGTTATGGGTAGAGGAGAGGAGACAGTTGTGGGTAGAGTGCACGAGACGTGCAGAACACACACACCTAATTTATCAATGAAAATATGCTGTACCCTTTACTGAGGTCATCCAGGAACAAGTTATAAAAGAATGCTAAAACCAGGGGGAAAAGCAGCATACATTTTCCCTGAAATCCCTGCGAGAGGAAAGCTTTGCACTTCCCAAATCATTCCTTGTCAGGGCTATTTTGTAGCTTTCAGTAACTTCTCTTTTCAGAATGCTGTATTCCCAGAGCGTGACGTTTCTGTATATGTCATATCTATATATAGCACCGTTCACATTTTTCAGCGGGAGCAATGAGAACTCTTGAAACTTTGACAGTATCTGCAATCGCAGTCAGAGAGATATGGCTGTGGAGATTATATATCAAGGTAAAAGGGGAGGGGATTACAATGAACTGTTGCAACATGCAGCATTTTTACATGGACAGTTCATGCTACATTACTCTTAAGGGCACTCGCAAGAAGGTGTCGCAACTTTACAAAGATATGTGCTATTATTGCTGAAATCATGAAGTGAGCACTGGCTAAATCCAGCTGGCCAAACTAACACATTGTGACTCCAGATTTGAAATCTGTATTATTCTTCAGCAAATAAAAATACCACTTGTGAGAACATTTGCATGTCTCAGACAGGTCCCCAAACCCGGCCTTTCCCTATCTCTAAGGCTGGGTCTATGGTGGGCAGGTGCGCACGCGTGACCGTGCGAGGGGCTTCACGCTTCGCTCTATCTGGAGCGACGCGTGCCCTGTAGTTGAACGCTACGAGGGGGCGTGTCGTGGGCTTGGCCGTGACATCACGGTGCTGGTTTGCCCTCATTGGGCGAACCGCTCACGTGACCCGGCCGTCGCACAAGGAAACAAATGTATCTGTTGCCTCACGCATCGCGAGCGCCGGCACCTCTGGTCACGCGCACAGTCGTGCTCTCTGAAAACATCCTCTTAGAGGATCATATTACTGATCGCACCGCGTGCGCACTCCTCCACGCGGTCTCCCCGAACATGGATGCCGCCTTAGGATATAAACGATGTTTCCACTGCAGCCAGGGATTCTGGGTAATGACGTTCAAAGGATCGCTCACAGTGCGTCCATATTATTCTTCAGGATGCTATTACCTAACTATATGCAATAACTGTGTTACTATCTCAACCTTGACTTGTGCAGAGGATATAACAGAAGGCGACTCTTCTTTGTTCTGAGGAAGGGGCACATGTTGGTCCCCCGAAACACTGACCTTTGAACCTAACTGCTGTTATTGACCTAATTTGTACCAATACATGTTATTAAGCAGCCAAGTTGATCAGACCCCCAATTGTGTGCATTGCACTTTTCTGACTATTTTTTGGGGTCACTTAACGAGCGCTGACAAAACCCAAAGAATATCTATTTTGAAGTGCAGAGTTGCTTAGTGATGCATTGGGATATTTAACCTGACCATCATTTATTGTCCCATCTAAAAAGATTTAACCTACCTAAATTGCATTATGCCGATTGCTGCAACTTAATGGAGACTAATGCAATGCAACCCACTCTAAAGCATATAAGAAAGGCATTGTGGAAGAATTGCTACCAACAGCAGCAGTTTGCAGACAAAAGCTTTGCTTCACAGGTATGGGCTACTAATGGAAGTGTTCTTATTTTATTCAATGGTACGAATGCACAGGTTCATGAATATTAATGTAAAAAGGGATCTACGCGTTCTTAATAATTGCTCAGTATTTCTGCCAACTGGGCCAGTTAAAGGATTACAGTGAAACATTACAAAGATGTAGCACATTGTGCATGTTTAGCAGCTGTGTCACTGCTTGGTGAGAACTCATTGATAAACTATTCTCCTTGTTTATCCCGCTTCCAGAAGTACTACGTTTCCTAAAATACAGTTTTGGTAGTTGTTGCTGTTTACTGTATATGCCGCATATAATCCGGATATTCAGGTAAAAGTGCTTTGATTCAAAGTAGCTGGAATATTACCAGGAAAAAAGCACCACAAGCTGTGTACTTTTATTCCTCAGTCCAGTATGTCAGAGTGGGGTATCGCACAGTTAATAACACATTAACGTCAATTAACTTGAATGAAGTCGGTGATTTATCGTATTTATAGTCGTTAGCCTGCTTCGCAATATGCAGAAAATGGACCATGTGTCTATGACATAGATCTAGATGCTTGGAGAAGCGACAAAACGGTTCTGCTTACTAAGGCCCAGAATCACTGGTGTCAATGGTCATCAACTCGCGTTCGCTACAATAGACATTTTTACAATAGAAATTGCTGTTAACAATGCCCAAACCGTTTCAGATCTCAGTGACGTGAGCCCCAAATATATCATAACAACCCCAGGCAAAGCTTCCCAAAACATAAGCCGAGTATCATATGCTATGGTGGTGGGATCCTTGGGAAGGTTCGCCTGTTTGCAGGGGGTTAATACAACAGTTATTATCAGTGCCTTGAATGTACTCAGGAACAGGGCTATGTAAATATGTGGCTGTTTGGTGGCCCACCAAATTACTTACTCAAGTGGTCCATGATAAGGAAAAGTTTCAGAGGCGGCATTAGAGCAATGTGGAGATCATAGGGTTAAACAGGTTGAATGGGCCACAGGATGAACAGGCAGAAGCTGTCACAATATCCCAGCTTCAGCACAGATGGCTCAATCAGAGGCTCAGTCAAAGCTCTGACTAAGCCACCTGTACAAAAAGCAGGATCTGTTTGAGCAACCTGTGCTGAAGCAGGGATATCCTGAAAACCTGACCTTTGCGGGGAGGGGGGGAGGTGGACTTGACTGGAGTTGAGCACCCCTGCACCCTAGAGCATAAGACTAATGAGGTCCCTGATGGGTCCAGGGTGTAGAGGTATTCATTGTAAGACCAGTCATTAATTGTAATGTCTTTTGTTTTAAAGCCCAGAACTTTCCAATCTCTTAAACAACTGTCAAAGGTGCAACAAAGGGCCAGCCCCCCCGAGTGAAGTAAAATGTGCCAATCATCAGCCCTAGACAGAGCAAGACCTCACAGCCTGAGTTTAACTGTAGTATATGTGGTGGGCAAAATAATGGGGTGTTTAGAATATAACACGAGGCGATGAAACCCCCTCCCCCACCTGCCACCCCAAATCAACCTTGGTTAGGACCCTAAACAGCTAACACCACTCCTATCTGATTTAAAGAGCGCAACATATCCCTAATACCCCCCCCCCCCCACCTCAGTATGCACCCACTGTGTGTACAGTACGTGCCCTCCCCAGACTTACCCTCCAGGATCACCTCCCTGCCAGCCTTCTTCAGCGCCTGCACCGCCTCGTCGTGAGTGGCGTCCCTCAGATCCACCCCATTGACAGACAGGATCGCGTCCCCCACATACAGAGACTGCGTCTGGTCCGCCGCCAGCCCCTTGAAGATCTTGCTGATGAGGATGGGCATCTTGTTCTCCTTGCCCCCCTTGATGCTGACGCCCAGCCCCCCCAGCTCCTGCTTCACCACCTTGACACCCCTCTTCTGGTTGGCGATCGCCTCGGGCACTTGCTCTGGCAGATCGGTGCAGGCATTCCGGACCCCCTTAGGGCTGCTGCTGCTGCTGCACGCGGAGTCCTGGGGGGTCCTGTAGGAACCATTGGTGATCCCATTGTAGCTGCTGTTCTCTCCTCCTCTGTCCTCGCTGCTCAAGATCAAGTTGTCCTCGGACAAGTTGGCCACAACTTTGTGCCATCGGTCCCTCACTAAAACTTCCAGCACGCCAGCTTTGTGGCCCCTCTGTGCTGCTGCTACAGCCATGCCCGGGGCATTCTGCACAGAGCATGTGAGTGGGAAGGAGACTTTACTCGGGGAGTTCAGAGAGTGAAATAGTTTTAGTGCCAACTAATCACTTTCTCTCTCCTGATCCCCCGTGGGGTGGAGCAAGAGCTGGGAAACCCGAGCAGGGCTGAGCACACAAAGCAGGGCAAACAGAAGGCATGATAATGGTGCTGTGTACAGCGGGGAGGGAAGGGGGGCAGGCGGGCAGGGGAGGGCACTCAGCCATGTGCCGGGAGCCAGAGAATGGCGAGAGCTCGCTTATAAGGGCGAGTAGTGAGCGGGGTGAGAGGGAGCACATTACTCTCCTGGTTCTCATTGTAAAAGGCTGAAAGAGCGCAACGCATGCAGGAGGTGGGCGGGCAGCGCCATCTGCTGGTTGGTTGTGGGATCGCATGTTAAGCTCACTTACTGGACATTGGATCCACTATGTCGGGGGTGGGGAGGGGAGTTCTTGAAGACGAGTTGGGAAACGCAGACATGCAGTGTAGAGGGTTATTGTGACATGTGTGTCAAGGCAGTAAGTAAGTCTCTTAGCCATCTCTCAATATACAGAACGTGAATCTATTATTATGTTGACTAGCTAAAATGGTTTAAAGTTTTAGGCACTGCTTAGGAGTACAGTAAGAAAGAAACTGTGTGTGTGTATCACAGAGTTTCCCCACCCAATCGTAGATAGGGGCAATTACAGGGTGTATGGTGCTGAGGAGGGCTGAGTCATCCGCCAGAGGTAGTGGGGTCACAGGACTAAGCTTCTGGGGTTCATACCCCACATATCTCTTTAGCAGTGCAGCGCCTCCATCTACCGTAGGCTCAGGAACTGAAGGTGATCTCCCACGGTAGAACTTATTATCTTTCCCCCCAGTAAGGTCACGTACCAGGCAGGAGGTATATTGCAAAACAGGAACGGTTTATTACTATGGTCGGCAGTAACACAACAGGTACTCAGCAGTCTTCTGCTGGATACAGTCAGTCAGCTCAGCTTTCACTGAAGATGGTCCTACAGGCCAAGGGCACCCGCAGCCATCCTAGCTCTTCCCCACCTCCTTAGCGGAGGCAGAGGTATAGGTCCACACTCACCCTCCCCCGCAGGGAAGAGCACATGGGTAGGCCCCAATCTCAGGCTCCCAATTGTGTGACCTTCCTTCCTCAAGGGGAAGGAACAACCTCCAAATTTAGGGAGGTCCTGCCCTTAAGTACAGCCAGAAGGCGGGCACCCCGTTGTCCCAGCTACAACAGAGTGTACCACCCCCTGCTGTCACTCAAGTGCAATACCAAATGTAGCCAGGTCCCCTCTGGCTCCCCAGACATTCGGTTCTCTCTCTCTCACCTGCGACAGCGTGAGGGCAGTTGCAGGGGTGATCGCGTCATCGGGGGCTCCCGGCGACATCAGCTACAGGGCGCCGCCATCTTGTGTGCGTTTGCTCAAACGCGGAAGTTCGCACACGTGCAGTATAGCCTCAAATGCGATACGGCAGCCATTACAGGGAGTGAGAAGAGACGCTCCATAGTCAGGGACATCCCCCAGTTCGCACACGCGCAGTTAGCAGAGGCGGCGGCCATTACACAGCGCGCACGAGGCCCCAATGTTAAAGAGAGCCACCAAGGACTACAATTCCCAGCAGCCTCTGGGGACTGCACTTTCACCCTGGTCACAGGCAGCCAGACAGCCAATAAGGCTGACAGATTCTCATGCTGCAAAGTTGCAACAATGTTGTGTGAAGACAGGGATTGTCAGTTAGGAGCTGGGACACAGAGAGGGGAGGGTGTGTTTGTGCAGGGAGGAAAGTAGCCTCCTGCACTAGGCCAGAAGTCTCATCTTAGCCCCCAGCTAGGCCCTACTCACCTCAGCTTGTGGTTACTACAGGGACTCCCCTTAGACTAGGGACAGGGTCCTGTAGAACCTAGACAAGTGAGGGTCCAGCCAGGAACCATGACTATCCTGGAAATTGCTGTGAAGGTATAACATCCTCTGCGTTAGCAGAGATAAGAGACATTATAAAGGTGGATCACTCCATGCGGGAGCCACCCACCGTTGAGGCGGAGGCATCTTGGATCATCTCCTGGAGCAAGGGATTCCAAGCAAAGGTCATCTGCGCACCCGGTAGCAGGAGCACCGGGCAGGTATTATCCAAGTCACCAAGTGCACCACCTATACACTTCATCTTAGTGGGCAGCGCTGTTCCACACGTGGGTGGGGTTGTGGGACTCTTGGGACTTTGGGTACAAGGACTTTGGGGATACTGTGTAAGGAGGTTATAGCCCAGTTAGGGGCAAGGTTATAGCTGCCAGCTAGTGGCAGAGGGTGGCATATATGTCGTTGTGCATACTGATGATGTTGCACTGTGAAAGTATGATACTCTGTGTTGTGTTGCTATACAATATGATGTGAAGTGATGTTATTGTGTTATTTGCTCGTTCAGTAAATCTTTTAGCCATAACCCTGGTGTATGTGGTTTCTGGGTGGGTTCCTATGCTAGACCCATTCTACATTCCTATAGAATCCTACATAGGTGGAGGCGCTAACCGACGAGAACGTTCCAGAGATTCACCCCAGGCTCTCACTAGGGGAGGCTCAGGCCTCCTGTGAGCCTGACAGGTATAACGCACCACACCAGGTAACATTAGGTTCCCCGCACACACACACTATATGCGATTGGGTGGGGGGGGGGAATACCCGTTACACAAAGGTGAAGGGGAAAACCCCATACCAACTACTGGCAAGCCTGTAAATACCAGGGTTTACTGCCAGTCCATTGAGTAGTATAGTAGCCAGGGGGTACCCCGACACACTCTCCCTCTTGTGGATTCCTAACGACCTCGCTTGGGTCCTAAATTTTCGGGTACCATCTCTGATGAAACCTGAAGAAACAAAATAACATTTCACATGAATATCACATTAATATGCATGATATACAATTTCTGTGAATACAATACATTACATTTTATTTGCAGGACATATTTAAATGACTGCCCTGTGGAACATAGGTTCCTACCAACCTGGAGAACCTTGTCATATTATTGCTCCGGTTTTAATAGCTAACTAATGCTCTGTATTCCCGGGCACTGTCACTAAAAATACCAGGTTAGGGTGGTCTGCGCACGGCATGATCTACTGGATTTAAAGCAACCACAGGATGACATTCCTGGTAACATAAGCGGCACCCACAACCCAGCAAGGTGGTAGGCATGGAATTTAAGTACGCAGAAATATCCCTCCAGGATAACCCCTGAGCGCTTTTGTCAGAACTAGGCACACCCCAATCTGACTGATACTTTACCATAATCTCACTAACCCACAGTGGTGAAGCATAAGACAGTGCAGACTCAACTCTGGGGAAATGCTTTACAACAATTATCGGGGTATCATCCTTAATTGCTTTATCAGAAAAGTCCCCTGAACTCCTTCCCTTTGGGACAAGGCTCACTCCCTTCACTCTCATCTTAACTGGGTGTAATATCCTCATCTTCAGTACTATACTCAAACACTATCTCCCCTTCAACTGACTCCTGAAAATGGAATTCAGATCTCAACCTGTTTCTCTCCCACTTCGCCATACAGTACGTTTGAAATTCACAGGAATATCTAGTTCAGGCAAAACAGTCTCTATAGGAACATGAGAAACATTGTCTTTAATTTGCTCCACTTCCCAAGGAGGTACCCCCTCCATACCGGCAATATAGGACTCTTGGCGGTGGAAAGGATTGTTCCATAGCATATGTAACGGTATTTCTGGCCCGGCCTGACCCACCCAATCTCACATTGGCCCCTGTGGTCTAACCGGACCCCATTACAGTGTAGATATGCCTGATGGTGCACCTGTTGGCTACAGGACTCCTGAGTCTCCCGCATGATGGTGTGTGGGGAGGACCCGTCAGACAGGCAGCTGAGGTAGTGTGCTGAGTCTCACCTAGTTCCAGTGCAGCGCCTCCACCTCACCAGGGTCCCTGCGTCCGCAAGGGGATGATCCTGGCGAGGAACTCCTCCGTAGTGCTCCTCTCTGTACACTCATTCCAGATAGATACACGAGAGGGTTTCTGGCTGAACTCATCTTTATTGACACGGCAGGGCAGCTGCCCTCCACAAGGAGTATCTTCAGCCGCTCATCTCGCCAGTGCTCCCTTTAGATAGGTATATCACCTAGATCAGGGATTCACTATTCCCGCAGGAATCACTGTCCTGTGCCAGGTCCCTGGACACAGCCTCCCATGGAGTTACTATATCATAACTGACAGAACTCTGATAGAAACTGAACTCCTGCCTCAGCTCTGACAAGAGCTGAACTCTTCCTCCTCTCAGCAGAACCTTCTAGCAACTAACTTTAGAACACAGTGCTGTGCCTTATGTAAGCTTCTGAGGCTGACACACCTCTGACATCACTAACCATGGAGTCAGAGCATGTGACCAGTCCCAGCCATACACAGAGCACCCCACCAGGGTGTGAGGGAAAACCTCCATGATTACTGCTGGCATGCCCACACTTACCAGGCCTTACTGCCAGCAGGAGAGATGACTGTAGGCATTTTACATGACCGCTACATTCTCCCCCTGGTGAATCCCATCGTCCTCGCTGGGACCTAAATTTGCATACCTCTTTCCAGGAAGCACTGCAACACAAAACATAATTAACATCACACAAATTTTCTCATAATGCAGTACAAATGAGTACAGTACATATCTCCATCATAAACATTACAGATACATCCTAACATAGATGTATAACAACCAGGGTTACTCCCTTATGGAGTATCCATTAGTGGTACTACCATACCCTCTTACGGTGGCTTGCGCACAGCATGGTCCACGGGGCTTAAAGCAGCAATGCTGTAACCCTCTGTGCGACACTTCTCATGTAACCCGCCAGGATCCCAATCTTTCTCCCCTGATCCTGCCTCCTCATCAGTGCCATATCCCTTATCCTCACCAGTGGAACCCATTTTAAACTCAATTTCTCCTTCCATGAGGGGTTCAGGGACATACAGGTACTCCAACCTGTGGGGCGCTTTGTACTTAGCTATAATAGCCCTCTCGGCCCGGCTGCTCCTGGTTAACTCGGCATTCCCTGCCCTTCCTGGCAACACCCATGACAGGGGCTCGTCTGTGTCCACGGGGTCAGATAATATCCCAGGCCCCATAGGCTCTATATTATGCTGACATATCTGAAACCATCGTTCCTGCATCTTCCTCTTCTTCTGGGCCGGTGTAAATTCCCCCACCGCCCACCATCGGGTCTCCTTACGTTCCTCAGACCCCCACTCTAGAGAGTCCCCCTCCTCTGTATTCCCCCAAGAAGATATCCCCGCGGTTCTTTCCGAGCGAGGCTTGGACCATAGGTATGATCCCGGTACCTTTTCCTCTGCCGAATCGGTTACATTAGGTACCCACCGGGCCATTGATGCCATACCCAGTTGCCCTCCACCCCTGGAACCCCCCTCGGAAGCATAACTGTTCAGTCTCTCCCCAGTCCGTTCCTCACCGGTTCCCTGGGACCCTCCCGACATTCCCAAACTGGACGTGGACCCACGGGAAAAGGTGACTGGGACAGGGGCTTTATCTAGGGCATGGGTTTGGGCGCAGGGACAGGTAATAGGCATCCGCGGGGTTCCGACCCGCTCTCTGCCTTCGGATAGTCCCGTATCATTGTGCGGACGTGCCGCTGGTTGGGCCTCACCCGTCTCAGCTCTCCTCGCAGCCTGCCAGCTCTTTGTTGACACAGGTGATCGGGAAGCACTGCCCGATCGCCGAGGCGTTGTGGTTCTCTCTCTGGTCGTTCCGCTACCTCCGCCGGAAGTGACGTCATCACCGGAACCGGATACTCCGCCATCTTGCGATGGATCCCCAAGCGGGATCTCTTCCTCCACAACGACATCCTCCGCCGGAAGTGATGGTTCTGCTCTCCGCTCCGCTCGGGCCTGGGCTAGGCCTTCCTCCGCCATTGCCAACACCGGCGCCTGGGAAGGGTAAGGATGTATCTCACCGCTCCGTCGGCTCGGGATGGAATCCTCTCCTCCTTCCGCGCTGCAAGTCACCACGGCCGTGGGACTCCGCCTCTCGGGTTGATTCTGCACCGACGACACGAGACTCTGCTCCGCCGCGACACAGGTAAGTGCCGGTTCTTTCTCCGAGGAGCCGAACTCCGACTCGGGGAGTGGCACTCCCGCAGGGGACCGACGGTGAGGTTCCGGGTTCTCACCGCGGTTGTAGACCCCTCTCTCTTCAGGCTCCGTTCTGATCATTAGGAGCGATCCCCATTCTCCGGGATCAACTGGTTCGGTGCAGGCCGCACGCGGGGCTTCAGCCGTCAGCATGGCTGTGTCCGCTCCCGCCTTGACTACCAGGGAGCCTCCTGGCAATAAATAGGGATATACCCCAATGTCGATCTCGCGCTTTGTTGTGCTGGTTACGGGGGACACTTTGCACAGTGGTCTCTCCTGTTCCATAGATAACGGGGCAGGTGATTCCTTATCTCCAGCTTCACTGGTGTGGTCCGCCGGCTGGGGCATCACCACAGCTGGGTGTTGGTCATGGGAGGCACTAGGTAACTTCTCCCTGAAGACAGCCTGAACTTCAGCAGGGCTCATAGTGATATAGAGTCCCGGCTCCTCCTCCTGGTGAACAGAAATGGCTGATGACTGCTCAAAACTCTCGCTCCCCCTGGTGGAATTTAAAGGAGGGGCGGCACACTCTTTCAAGGAGTGACTCTGGCTCTGCACAGCGTCACTCGGCTGGCGGGGGTGGGGTTTAGGTGTTCCCGCCAATCCCGGGCAAGTTCCTGCAATTTTATCATTTGCAGCATTTTCTGCAACTGGCTCTGGAAACTGTACTCCGCAGTAGGCACACTCGGGTACCCACGCCAATTCACCACCTGAAAAGTCACAAGTGTTGTGCAGACACCTTATCCCTTCTATGAACACCTCCTTGTAGTCTAGTAGCAGCAGGTTGGGGTCATAGATCATACTAACAGGCAGTCTCAATAGGTTTTGTATACACGGACACAACAGAAAGGGTAGCTTCCTGTTCTCTGATAGCCAGACTCCAAATCCTTGAGGATGTGCTTGACTGCACCTTACAGTTCTATTGGTTTCATTATGAAGAACAGATTTGGCCGACTGCAGTTCTTCAAACAATCTGTCCTTGGGATAAAGCGGAAATGAGGCACATTCTATGAAGGAATAGACCTGGCTCTGCCCTGCGTCACTCACAGTGTAGGGGCGGGGCTCTGGTTTTCCCGCCAGTCCCGGACGGGTTTCTGCAACATTTTCCCGCGCGGCCACAGCTTTCGCGCCACTACCCCTGACAGGGCGGGGTTTCTTCATTGGCGCCAATTCCGGCCAATTTCTCTGCAAGTCTAGCAATGTACGCATTGTCTGCAACTGGCCCACGCGGTCTCCCAGGGAAGCGGGAGCCGCCATTTTGCTTTGCATCGCCATTGGATTACTGTGTTCGTTCTGATTGTACAATGGGGCTCCTCTCTGCGGGGCAGCCACCACACCGGTACAATAAAGATTAGCTTCAGATGCACCACCACATGTTTACCTTATCTAGGTGTGACCCAGTGTTGCACTACCTCAGGCTAGGCTCACTCTCTCAGTGTCTGCTGTGACTCCTTCCTCCCAGTCTGTGCTCCCTACGGTGAGTGTCTGGAATGGGCTAGGTACTCTGGCTGGCTCTGCCATGCAGTACTTGGGTCGTCTACCTCTCTTGGTCAGCCTAGCGCAGACCCTCTCCAGGACTCCTGACCAAGTTAACAGGCTGTCCCTTCTGGCATCCTACCAACTAGCACTGCCTCAAGGTGACTCGGTCAGCTATAGCCCGCTCCAGACCCCTCACTCCCTTCAGGCCCCTAGGTTGTCCCTGCGAACTGACAATATCCCGTCAGTCCCCTGACTACCCCTAGGTCCTTCCCTACGCAGCACAGAGTGGCAGCAGACACTCTCCCTGTTTCCCAGTGTGCCTAGCTAGAGCCTGTCCTGATGACAGATCTGATCTCAGCAGCTCGCCTCCAAATGTAACGGTATTTCTGGCCCGGCCTGACCCACCCAATCTCACATTGGCCCCTGTGGTCTAACCGGACCCCATTACAGTGTAGATATGCCTGATGGTGCACCTGTTGGCTACAGGACTCCTGAGTCTCCCGCATGATGGTGTGTGGGGAGGACCCGTCAGACAGGCAGCTGAGGTAGTGTGCTGAGTCTCACCTAGTTCCAGTGCAGCGCCTCCACCTCACCAGGGTCCCTGCGTCCGCAAGGGGATGATCCTGGCGAGGAACTCCTCCGTGGTGCTCCTCTCTGTACACTCATTCCAGATAGATACACAAGAGGGTTTCTGGCTGAACTCATCTTTATTGACACGGCAGGGCAGCTGCCCTCCACAAGGAGTATCTTCAGCCGCTCATCTCGCCAGTGCTCCCTTTAGATAGGTATATCACCTAGATCAGGGATTCACTATTCCCGCAGGAATCACTGTCCTGTGCCAGGTCCCTGGACACAGCCTCCCATGGAGTTACTATATCATAACTGACAGAACTCTGATAGAAACTGAACTCCTGCCTCAGCTCTGACAAGAGCTGAACTCTTCCTCCTCTCAGCAGAACCTTCTAGCAACTAACTTTAGAACACAGTGCTGTGCCTTATGTAAGCTTCTGAGGCTGACACACCTCTGACATCACTAACCATGGAGTCAGAGCATGTGACCAGTCCCAGCCATACACAGAGCACCCCACCAGGGTGTGAGGGAAAACCTCCATGATTACTGCTGGCATGCCCACACTTACCAGGCCTTACTGCCAGCAGGAGAGATGACTGTAGGCATTTTACATGACCGCTACACATAGTTCTGGTACTCAGCCAAAGTCTCACGTACAGTTAGGTCCGGAAATAATTGGACATTGATACAGGTTTTGTTATTTCGGCTGTGTACCAAAATAAATTCAAGTTACAGTTAAATAATGAATATGGGCGTAAAGTGCAGTCTATCAGCTTTAATTTGAGGATTTTCACATCCAAATTGGAGGAACGGTTTAGGAATTACATCTCTTTAATATGTAGCTCCCTCTTTTTCAAGGGACCAAAAGTAATTGGACAATTGACTTGAAAGTTGTTTCATGGACAGGTGTGGGCTATTCCTTCGTTATTTCATCATCAATTAAGCAGGTAAAAGGTCTGGAGTTGATTCCAGGTGTGGCATTCGCATTTGGAAGCTGTTGCTGTGAACCCCCAACATGCCGTCAAAGGGGCTCTATGCAAGTGAAACAGGGCATCCTTAGGCTGCAAAAAAAGAAAATCCATCAGAGAGATAGCAGGAACATTAGGAATGGCCAAAACAACAGTTTGGTACATTCTGAGAAAAAAAGAACACACTGGTGAGTTCTGCAACACAAAAAGGCCTGGACGTCCACGGAAGACAACAGTGGTGGATGATCGTTGGATCCTTTCCATGGTAAAGAAAAACCCCTTCACAACATCCAGCCAAGTGAAGAACACTGTCCAGGAGGTAGGCATATCATTATCCAAGTCTACCATAAAGAGAAGACTTCACAAGAGCAAATACAAAGGGTTCACCACAAGGTGCAAACCATTCATAAGCCTCAAGAATAGAAAGGCCAGATTAAACTATGTCAAACAATATCTAAAAAAGCCAGCCCAGTTCTGGAACAGCATTCTTTGGACAGATGAAACTAAGATCAACCTATACCAGAATGATGGGAAGAAAAAAGTATGGAGAAGGCTTGGAATGGCTCATGATCCGAAGCATACCACATCATCTGTAAAACACGGTGGAGGCAGTGTGATGGCATGGGCATGCATGGCTTACAATGGCACTGGGTCACTAGTGTTTATTGATGATGTGACAGAAGACAGAAGCAGCCGGATGAATTCTGAAGTGTATAGGGATATATTGTCTGCTCAGATTCAGCCAAATTAAGCAAAGTTGATTGGGCGGCGCTTCACTTTACAGATGGACAATGACCCAAAACATACTGCGAAAGCAACCCAGGAGTTTTTGAAGGCAAAGAAGTGGAATATTCTGCAATGGCCGAGTCAATCACCTGATCTCAACCCGATCGAGCATGCATTTCACTTGCTGAAGACAAAACTTAAGGCCCACGAACAAACAACAACTGAAGACAGCTGCAGTAAAGGCCAGGCAAAGCATCACAAAGGAGGAAACCCAGCGTTTTGTGATCTCCATGCGTTCCAGACTTCAAGCAGTCATCGCCTGCAAAGGATTCTCGACAAAGTATTAAAAATGAACATTTTATTTATGATTGTGTTAATTTGTCCAATTACATTTGAGCCCCTGAAATAAGGGGACTGTGTATGAAAATGGTTGCAATTCCTAAACGTTTCATACGATATTTTTGTTCAACCCCTTGAATTAAAGCTGAAAGTATGTACTTCTATTGCATCTCGGTTGTTTAATTTAAAATCCATTGTGGTGGCGTACAGAGCCAAAACTATGAAAATTGTGTCAGTGTCCAATTATTTCCGGACCTAACTGTATTTACTACATGACTCTAAGGGGATATATCTAATTGAGCACACACATAAGGAGAGACCAAAAAGGGATAATAGAGTGAAACTATGCCCAACTCAAGACCACAAAAATCAAGATGCAAAATAAAGATTGTAAATGGTAGGGTCATACCAATGGTCTAATACCAAAAACCAGGAAAGTTGTATAGCATGTCAATTCCCCCATACAAAATGTACATTAGTGGAGAAACTGGTAACAATTTTTCCTGATTATGCTTTGTTAGTCCACATCAAGACTGCCCACATAGGGACAACTGGTAGATCTGCAATCATGCATAAAAATGATTAATCATAATCCCATCTGTTGAACAATCCCGAGTTAAGTCATAATGGTCAGATGTACCACAGAATCCAAATGGGGAGGTATCACAGACATAAATATGTATTCAATAGTCACTTAGGGCCTCATGCAGTAAGCACCGAAAAGCCGTTTTTCGCCATTTTCTCGCCAATATTGCTTCTCTGATTCAGTAAGCGCCGATAAGCTCCAAAAATCGGCATTTTTTATAGCCGAAAAAATCTTTTCGGCAGCCGGGTGCCGATAAGCCACTTTTCGCCACTTATCAGCACTTTCTGAAACGCGCTCAATTCTAGTAGCCCCGATCAGCTTTTCACTGCTGACCGGCACTCTAGTATAGAGATTTTTACGGCAATCCGGCCCACCAACTAAAGTTGGCAAGTTGGTGGTGGAGAAGCATCGGCAAGGTCGACACTTAGGAAAAATCAGGCCTTTTTCCTGCCTGGGATTGATGCCGGGGGTCTCCGGAGCTGATACCCATTAATACAGCACCGGAGCCCCCTGGCATGCATCTGAGGCAGTAAAAATGCATTTAAAGCCCACTTCATTACCTTAGCTAACCGCTAAGGCAACGAAGGGGTTAACCAGCCGTGCCAGGTTTATTGTGGGTAGCGGGGGTGGGTGAAGGAGGTATTTTGCCCTTGATGGCTGTTTAGGGCTTGCAGGGGGGGTTGCGGGTGCACTTAACCCCTTCATGACCTTAGCGGTTAATACCACTACCATCATGAAGGGGTTAAGCCCTCCCGCTACCCACCCGCAAGCCCTAAACAACCACCGTTGGGGCTAATACCCACTTTGCCCACCCCCGCTACCCACAATAAAAAAAATACACACACAACAGCCCCACAATAAATATATATATATATATATATATATATAACACCAACAACCCCTATACCCCCCTAACATACAGTACATATTTGCACAGCAATGATACTATAGGCAGGCGGTGGCCCTCGGGTGTTACCCGCAGGTGTCCCCGCGGGCCTGCAGTACCAATTCTGTGCCCCCCCCAAATTAATTTAAAAACACATACATACTTATAAAGAAATACACCCCTCCCCCCCTAACACATACAGTATAGTAATGGGCACAATTACTATTATCCACAAATGGATAATAGTGCATTTGCCCATTTAAAATACATAAAGAACATTAAATACATATTGCACTCACCCTTGTCCGGCTGACACGATGAAGGCCATCCTCATCTTCATCACCGTCCATGCCCTCTCCGATGCTGCAAAACATAAACAAGAATAAAAACAGCCAATGTAATGTCCCCTAACCCCTTAATCACCATAGCGGTTATTAACCGCTACAGTCATTAAGGGGTTAACCCACCCTCACCCACCACTCGGGATGCCTAAATACTCTCCCCCACTAGCCACCCCGTGAGGCCTAACCACCCTCACCCAATACCCAGCCGGGAGGCCTACCCACATACCCTTGGGACCAATACCCCCTTCCCCCACCCCCAGTACCCACAATAAAAACCATACACAGCCCCACAATAAACATCATTATATTTATTAAATACATAACCCACCCCCTGTACCCCCCATAAATACATGATTTATTATTTTACATACAGGGTTAATACCCTAGGCCCACGGGAGTCCCCGGTGGCCCTGACGGGTGTCCGTAGACCTCACAGTAGCCCAGCACCATGTTTCAAACAGGGTCTGGAGGCCTACGGGTGGTCCCCGCCAGGCACCGTGGTCCACCAGGTGGTCTCCGCGGGTCACCGTGGGCCACAATGGGTTCTCCACGGGTAGGCCCGTGGCTATCTGGGGGGTCCTGGGTCAGACTCACAGGTGTCTGAAGGGCCTCGGGTGGTTCCCACTGGGGTCTGGGGGCCCTTGGGTGGTCCCTAAGGGTCCGCGGTGCCCCCACAGATGTGGGGCCACCGTTTCTTCCCCGCAGGTGTCCCCCGTGGACCTGGCAGCCGTTTACCCGTGAGAAGTCCGAGGAGACCACAGGTGGTCTCCAGAGGTCCCCCGCAGACCTGAGGAAACAACCCTGTATGTAAAAAAAATAAACATGTCCTATACATGAAATACATCAATCCTCCCCCCAAACACATACAGTACAATAATGTGCAAAATAACTATTATCCAGATATTATCCAGACTGCAGTCCCCCCTCTATACACACAAATACACACTCTGCAACCCCCCCTATATACACAAACACACTCTGCAGTACCCTCTACACACTGTGCAGCCCCTCTCCTCTACACCCACAAAACACACTGCAGACCTCCTCCACCCTCTACACTCACAAAACACAGCAGCCCCCCCCTCTACACCCACAAAACACACTGCAGACACACACACACCAACAAAACAGACTGCTGCTCCCTCTACATCCATAAAACACACACCATTAGCCCCCCTCTACACCCACTGCAGCCGCCATGTAAACCCACACACTGAAGACACACACACACACAAAACACTCTGCACCCCTCCTCCACTCACAAAACACACACTGCAGCCACCCCTCTGCACCTACAAAACACACACTGTAGAGATACACACAAATCAACAAAACAGGCTCTGCCACCTCTACATCCACAAAACACACACCAGCAGCCCCCCTCTACACCCACTGCAGCCCCCTATAAACCCACACACTGCAGACACACACCAACAAAACACTCTGCACCCTTCTCCAATCACAAAACACACACTGAAGACACACACACTGCAGCTCCCCCTCTACACCAACAAAACACACACAGCAGAAACACACCAAGACTCTGCTTCCCCCTCTACACCCACAAACACACACCAACAGAAGACACACACTAATAAAACACACTGCTGACCCCCTTTATACCCACAAAACACACTCAGCAGACACATAAACCTTTCCCTTCACTCTCCTGTGCGGAGCTCTCTACAGACAGGGTGGGGGAGGAGCCAGTGCCTTCCTGTTGTGTTCTGTCCAATCACCTCCCCTGTCTAAGTGCAAATTTCACTCTTTGTGAATGAAACCTAAAAGCTGATTGGCTCAAAAACTTGGCAAGCTTCCCAAAATTCGGGGCCATTACTGATTGGATAATGCCCGGAATTTTAACCAATCAGATAGCAGGGATTTCAATAATGCCCTGAATTTTACTGCTTTAGCCTATAATAATAGGTCAGAGAGCTTTGCTGTATATATCCAATACTATTGTTACCATCTACCAATCCACTGTCAGACAGATGTCTACAAATGGAGAAAGTTCAAGAACACCGTCACTCTACCTAGGAGCGGTCGTCCTGCCAAAATCTCTCCAATAACAAACCGGCAAATCATCTAGGAAGTCACAAAGAACCCCAGAGTAACAGCCCACTCTCGCTTTGGCTAATGCGAGTGTTCATGACTAAACTATCAGAAAAAGACTGAACAAGAATGGTGTTCATGGAAGGATAGCCAAGAGGAAACCACTGCTCTCTAAAAAGACCATTGCTGCCCATCTGAATTTCGCTAAAGAGCACATAGATCAGTGATTTTCAACCCGGGTCCCGCTGAACCCCGGGGTTCTGCAAGCACCCCTCAGGGGTTCCGCGGCTTGCAGGGGGGAGAGCTGAGACAACTCTCCTATGATGTCCCAGGCCTGGCAGCGCGGTAGCACCCCACATAGCAGTGACCCAGTGGCTCCAGAGCACATCAGCAGCAGCAGCCGCCCTGTCACTGCTATTCTTCCTGGATGGAGGGGAGAGACGGGCGCAATGGGGGCGAGAGACAGGGACGAGGGTTCCGGTTCCCCAGAATTTCACAATCGATTTCTGGGGTTCCCTAACTAAAAAAAGGTTGAAAACCACTGACATAGATGATACTCGAGACTTCTGGAACAATGTTCTCTGGACAGACGAGTCAAAGGAAGAACTTTTTGGCCTCAATGAGAAATTTTATGTTTGGCGAAAACCAAACGCTACGTTCTAACAGAACCTCATCCCAACAGTCAAGTATGGTTGTGGGAGTGTGATAGTTTGGGGCTGCTTTGCTGCCTCAGGACCTGGACGGCGTGCTATCTTTGACACCACCATGAATTCTACATTGTATCAGAAGATTCTAGAGGAGAATGTAAGGCCATCCGTCCTTGAGCTGAAGCTGAAACGAAAGTGGGTCTTGCAGCAAGACAATGATCCTAAACGTATAAGCAGATCTAAAACAGAATGGCTGCAGAAGAAGAAATTCCGCATTTTAGAATGGTCTAGTCAAAGCCCAGACCTAAATGTTGTGGCAGGACGTGAAGCGAGCTGTCCATGCAAGGAAGCCCTCAAATGTCACTGAGTTTAAGCAGTTCTATAAGGAGGAATGGGCCAAAATTCCTCCAAACCAAAGTGAGAGACTGACCAGCAGTTACAGGAAATGATTAATTGAAGTCATTGCTGCTCAAGGGTGCCACCAGGTGCTGAATCTAAAGCTTCACATATTTTTTCACAAGGATATTGAATGGTGAATAATTTGTGGATAAATAAATGTTGACAAAGTATGTTTTTCTGTAATTTGTTTGATCAGGTTATCTTTATGTAGTATTAGGACTTAGATTAAGATCTAATAACATTGTAGGTTCAAAATATGGGAAATATGTGAATATCCTAAGGGTTTCACAAACTTTTTCTCACCACTGTATATTGATGATATACTTATACTATGAAAAGCACTGGCCTCTTCTATGACCGTACTCATTGAAGACATCAATAGGAAAATGTTGTTCATCAAACTAATACTGACCATTGACCCACAAGCGATACACTTTCTAAATGTCAATATTTATACATCTGATAATAATATATTTACCAGCATCTTCAGAAAACCAAACAATCGAAATACACTTCTCTAAGCCAACTGTTTCAACCCACCAATGCTTAAAAAGGGTTTGCCCTTTTCACAATTCCTCAGAGTAGCTAGGACTGTAAGCAATGAAGAAAAGTTTGAGGTACAATTGGAATCCATGGGGGTACGTTTCTTGGAGAGAGGCTATAACAGGAAGAGATTGACCTGAATATACACAGTGTAGGTGAAATCTATTATGCTTCTCCACCAACTAAGAGCAAACAAGTAGCTAACAATCAATCACAAAGACAGATGAAACATTTCCCTAGGGCAGTATTTTTCAACCAGGGTTCCTAGGATCCCTTGGGTTCCCTGGGCATCCCTAAAGGGTGCACTGCAATTTTCAGGTAATTTGAAAATTGTACCAAATACAGAAGAATTTATAATGCATCGGATCTCAGCCACGCTATTAGAGAGGGTTGGGTCTCCTCAGAATTTTACATAGGGTTCCTTAACCCAGAAAAGGTTGGAAACCACTGCCCTATGGGGTCAAGGTATACAAGCATGTCAAGGGCTATACAGTCAGCTATACGGCAGAATTGGCAGATTATGGCTACTGATCAGACTTTACCTTTATGTTATATAATAAACCTTTATTCAGCTACTGCCAAGAAAGAAACTTGAGAGACCTCCTAGTAAAAGCTGACTATTAAGGAGAAATCAGTTCTCACTTCCCTCTGCCCAAGCCTGGATGATTTAAATGTGTTAACTGCACCACATGGAGATATATTATTACCGGCACTAGTTTAAAACATCCTCACAATTGTAAAGCAATAAGGATTGAACATCATCTGTCATAACAGAGTTTGTGGTGTATGTGATCATCTGTCCCTGTGGTTTCCACTATGTAGGAAAGACAGAAAGAAAACAGAAACGAATGATGACAGAAAAGCCCTCCAAGAGAAAATCACTTGAATGCACACCACGATATGATAAAATATAATATTTTAATTAAAATCTCTTAAAACATAAAACACACTAATTTAAAAAGTGGTAGGGTGGAGATGATTGATAGTTGGAGAGACTGTCTACAAATTATGCATCAGCAGTCAATTGGTAGCTAGATTAGGGTCTCATCCAAATCATATCTGCACAACAGGGATTACTAGAGTCATTATTGGGGAGGCGGTAATGGATATCATTAAAGATCAGCCAACATTGTACCACCACAATGGTGAATAATATAGAGTCAATAAAAGGTCTGGTCAATCAAATAAACATGGTGCTGAACCATAAATAAAGATGATCAGGTGTACAGTATATAGTGTTATAAAGTTTCCCATATACCAGGTGCATTGAAGCTAGCAGCTATCTCCACCCTACCACTTTTTAATTAGTGTAGTTAATGTTTTAAGAGATTTTCATTAAATGTTATACAGTATTTTATCATATCGTTTTTTCCCCCCGAATTTTGTAGAAACCTTCATCCAGATGGTTCTGAATGATTTTAAAAAATTGCAGCATGATAGCTCCAAGAAAAGATATAATATTATACCTGTACAACATTTTCCCCAGACTGCCAATATTCTATTTTATTCCCAAAATTCACAAGAATCTAGAAAGTCCACCCGGCAGCCCCATAATATCAGGAATCAGTTCTATTTCACAAAATCGGTCGGAGTATATAGATTTTTTTTCTCCAGGGCTATGTGATAAAACTTCCCTCTTACTTGAGGGATACGACCCAAGTGATCAATATCTTTGACCAAATGGACTGGGAGAAAGACTTTCTGTTGATAACATGCAATGTGACTGCTCTTTATACGTGCATTGATCACACTAAAGGTTTGAAAGCTATAGAACGCATATTGAGGAAAGATCATTCTCTTAAAGAAGAGCAAGTTATATTTCTGATCTTACAGTAGGAATATAATTATCCTTAAAACAATTATTTTTGGTTTGATGAGAAATATTAGTTACAGATATGTGGTACAGCGATGGGGACCAGGTTCGCAGCAAGCTACGCCAACCTCTTTATGGGTGCCTGGGAGGAGGACCATGTTTGGGTTAAGGGTGTGCTTGGTGCGGGCCTGGTATGTTGGCATCACTACATAGATAATGTGATCTGTGTATGGAGAGAAAGTGAAGCTATCAGTTTTATAGAACATCAAAACTGTAATGCATTGAATTTGAAGTTCATTTGCAGTATTAGTAAGACTGATGTCCAATTCCTCGATCTACATCTCTATGTTGAGAACCAAAAGGTTAATAGCAAGACATACTTTAACCTAGTGGACGTATGTGCATCGAACTAGCTGTCACCATAAGGACTGGCTTGATAACATTCCCTATTGTCAGCTACGTTGAATGAAAAGGAACTGTACATCTGATAAGATTTGTCTTGAACAATCTTCACTCTTAAAACAGAGATTTTTAGAGAAGAAATATGATGAAAGGCTGTTGGACAATGCTATCCAAAAAATTACTGAGACAGAGAGAAAAGGGCTTTTGAAAACTAAAACGCAAGATAAAATAAAAGAAAATGGGCAACTGAATTCCGTTTATTATTCAGTACAGTATGGAATCTGGTAAAATTAAAAGCATTTTAAATCGCTACTGGAAAATGTTGGATATATAAATTAAAAACTTTGAAACCATTGGGGTTAAACCTTGTTTTTGATTTAGGTACCTCCTTAGACAAATAACCACTGTATAATGCAATTGGGTACAGAATTTTTATACCAATCTTTATATAAATTCTTGATATCTATCTAGTAATATTAATTGTACATTTGCACTGTTATTGGTCATTAAGTCTGGTCCTCATTTTTATTAATCAAATTTTATTAACCAAAGTTTATCCATTGGGTTATTTTAATGAGTCTAATTTACCTAACTTGCAGTATTTCAGTTATGTGGGCAATTAATAAGTGTATCATTGTGTTTGTGATATTAACACCTTGTCTCCTTTTTTATAGATATTTTGATACATTTTTTTGAAATGTTATGTTAAGGTTAATCTATTAACTGTTTACATGTTTTAAGACTGAATTAGTTAGTCAGTATATTTTAAAATGTTAGATTAAAGTGTGTGAATTGCTATTATTGTTATTTTTTATTGTTGTCTTTTGGCATGTATAGATATTTATATGCAAAGTGTAATGAGTATTGCATAACTTAGTACATCATTGCAAACAACTGAGAAACATTTGTTTTGAACCAATTGGATGTATCACACCGGCACAACCCAAACCAGTGTGCTTATAGAAAACCCACGAGGAAGCCGACTTTTGAATAACGGCGAAACGCGTAGGGTTTTTTGCCACTTAGAGGACACCGTACCAGCCAGCCCATTCGGGACACCGTAAGTGCACGCACAGACGCGGAAGGACCGACTTCGGCAAAGACATCGCCGACTCAGCAGGACATCTGAGGCAAGATGTGGCGGTTTCGGGATATTCCAGAGCGTTTGGCGTGTGCCATTATGACACCCATTGCGCAAAACAGACTAGGAAAATGTGAGTGCATTTTGTATGTTCCCAGCTCTGTTAAATGCATATTAAACTTTATAATGCTATGTTCTCCTTATCTGTTTTCATTTGAGGAGGACTACAGTATGCAGTCAATACCAAGGACTACATTTTTGGTTGAACAACCAACACGAACCAGCTGTGAGTGCTTTTTATCCCCACCTATATAGCACTGCACAGGATTTCACTTTTTTCCCTATGTGCAAATATTTACTGATTTACGTAATTCCATACACAACTTCTGCACATACTGGAGACATACTATATAGTAGTCATCAGCTGAAATCCTAAGAGGAATGTTCATTCTAATCAAAGTCAACAATACCTTTATTTAACAACACAAATGCTATTACTCCAACTATATTTTTGGAACTAACAGAACTCAAAAAAGTTGAAAATAAGTCATTCTACAATATAAGTACATAGAAAACATATGATTGCTATAAGATGAAGAAGTACAGTATGAACGTAGAAATTAATCATGTATCCAACATTCAAGGCTGGCTAAACCAGCAGCAGTCGATCAAAAAGATATGAATCACTATGTTTTCCTATAAATCATTTCAGTTACAAATAGTACTAAACAGACCGCTCTCTCCTTAAATGAAAAGTTCCATGAGTTCTAACTGCTGAAACTTTTAGATAGAAACACTATGGGCCACATTTACTAAATGATGCTAAGCCATACGTTACCCAACAGATAATGCTCTTAAAAGGCAAGTTGCCATTTATCATGGCATAAAAGGAAATATCTTAAATATTGGCAGAACTTTACTCATGCTGCTGACTTTGCAATACAGGAACAAATGAAATTCGGTATTCAGAACTAGAGACAGGCGACTTTTTTGATTTCCACGAATCAGTCTCAAAAGGGGTTAGTCGTCTTTTTCTGATTTTTTTTATTTTTTATCACTGACAATCTGCATAGCGGATTCTGCAATTCATTGGCAACTCCCCTGACCAGCCTAACTTTCCTCTCCGGGGCACCAATACCCATCCTCCAACAAGCCTACCCCATCGCCCCATTAGACTAATGGGCAATAGCCCTATTAGCCAAATGTGGCTATTAGGGCTTTTGCCCATTGAAAAGCATTATAACCTACATTTAAAATAAATACATTAAAAAAACACAAGCATATCATTAACGAAAACAATCATTTTAATCAATTGATTGTTACAATGGCTACATAGGCCCCCAATGGGGACCTAGATAGCCACAATGGCAATCAATGTTGACCATTTAAAACAATTGGATTACTTACAAGATAACAATCTAAGGCAGATGAGGTAGAAAAGGACTGACAGAGGAAATAGTAAACAAACAGGGCAATAAATGACTGAAAGGGATAGTAAGAAATTGTATTTATAAAAATGTTTTACCAGGAAGTAATACATTGAGAGTTGCCTCTCGTTTTCAAGTATGTCCTGGGCACAGAGTTATAACAATACATGGTTACATTAAAAGAACAGGGTTATACAGTCAATTAAACACACAAAACCCCAGCAAGCTTTTTTTGGGAACCCCTGAGCCCCCACAAAATATATATGTATATGTGTCAAAAAGGAGTGCTATTGAGCGTGGCATATGTATACAACAGATGACAGAGAAGCCCAATGCTACATCCAATATGACAAAAATACACAGTAAAATACTTATATATTCTCTTGAAAAATGATCATTTAGTTTAACCCTTTGGCCAAAGCGTTGTAAGCTTGCGAACCACGACAAGGTAGACCGTGTTCGCAAGTCCTAACACTACCAGATAAAATACTAATATATCTCTATTAGGATTAAAATTCTCATTTACCTCTGTTAGGAGGGAGAAAGACCACCATTGGATCTGTATCCAGTAGAATGAAAGGACCTACTCACTTGGGAAGTGGGGAGGGGTGGGCTTAAAACCTGGGAAGGAGGAGCCACTAACCTCCAACTCCATTAAGTATATGAATAACAGACTGACTTGAATTATATCTATAATTAGATACAATTCATTATAGATTTAATTTTAATGTTGGTGACCTTTAGAGATATAGATGCAGCCACCAGTATTAGAACGCTTGCCTAGGAAATTCTGGGAGATTCTAGGGCACTCACTGTAAATGCCTCAACATTTCTGTGATATTCTTAATGGCCCATCGGATGAACACAGCGGGGGACCCCTGCAGTCCCATTCAAACTGCTGTGTTAATCCGATGGGACATTAAGAATCTCACAGGAATGTTGAGGCATTTGCTGTGAGACTGCCCCAGAATTTCCCAGGCAGGTTCTAGTACTGGTGACTGCATCTGTATCAATGATACTCTCCAAGTTTTGGTGATTTAGCTAGGGTAATCTCTAATTAAAGAGGAAATTAGCAAGATACATTCCGTGCTCAGGTAATGTGCCGTGGGCATTGTTTTAGAGAGCTGAATAGTATCACAGTACAGTATGTGGTGGCAAAGCAGAGCTGGATAGTAAAATGGAATTGAAAGTTGAGGCCAGGTTAATAAACTCACTTATTTTGGGGAGTAACCAGATAACGAATTTGAAAAGCCTCAATATTTTCTTAAGGCCTGTGAAGGATTCGGCAGAAATGACAAGAAACAATAAATATATATTCAAGTCTGAGTCAACATTTATATAACATGCCCTTTGGCAACTGGCATTTCCTCATTCTCATTGAGCGTTGATTTCATATTGTTACCGGGATGAGTTTTTTTTTTCATTAATCCTACCTAACATCTCATATCCGATGGAATGCAAACTTGCTTTTGATATCAACTCAAACATAGATTTTGAATGAAGAGGGGGAAAAAAAGCATAGCATACACTTCAACAAGAAACAGACCTGCCTAGACGGAGCTGAAGGGACTGAGTTATTGATAAGCAAGGTACCATGTTTTACTATGGGGTATGGATGTAATATTGAAGATAAAGTAATATGCACTATCTTCTTGAGAAACTATTTTGTTCTTGAAGCTTTATGCAAGCTCTACTTTGCTGCTTTCCTGAGGAATCATTATTTCTAAGTGTGTTGCTAACAGAAGAAGACATCATTATGAAAATGCTAAACTTGAGGTATATTAAGCAAGACAGCATAAATGCCCTATTATATTCTCAATACATATAACTTTCTCTCCAGCAATCTGGCAAGAAAATCCACACTGGCCTTCTATGCCCCAAGGTTACAGTTCCTAGAACATGGCTGAGCCTCTGCAGCTCAAAAGAGGTATATTTCTTTTCCTACAATAACATTATTTTAGATTATTTTTTCTAAACATTGCAAGTGCCCCAATTAATTTAATGGCATCATCTTTTGAAGATGAGTGATCTGATGGAGCAGGGCATGGAGTTTCAGTCATGCAATTAGGTAAAGAAAGATCTTACCAGTTTCAGAGAAATTGCTGCATTTACAAAGTAGAATATTGTATAAGCCGTTCATTCTGTAATATATTTGATAGACTGAACTGAACCAATATACTGAATTTCTTAGCTCAATCATCCGTGATTATTATTGAGTATTGTCACATACGGCACACCTGTGAGCACATGACCTATATATGAGACAATGGTTAATACACAACCACTTTTCTCTATCCGCAAAGGTCCCTCAAATCAACAATATCTCGCCTCAATCTGTCACAATATGCCATCTGTCATGGATAGCACACTTGTGAGCATGTGACTTATATATGCAACCAGGGTTAATGCACACGGCTAAATTAGCCAACTCGCTTTTTGCCCCGGTAAGCTTCTTAAAATGAGTCAATATTTACCCCTTACTTGGTTGCAATCATATCTATCTGCTGCCACCACCAAAAGATAAACACACACAAACACAGACAAAATATGTACTGTGTTCTGGACCAAGCACACCCGGAGAGATGAGAAGGGACAGGCAGGTTAACTCAATCCCATATATCAAGCAAGGGAACCTTCTTAATTGCTGAAGTGTTTAATTGGGACAACAACATACAAATAAAAGGGGGGGAAAGTACTGAGGGAATACTGGGATATGAGATCAATGGAGGGGAGGGGGAGCTATGAGGGAAGTGGGCTAAATGCAAGATATACAGTAGGTGGAAATCAGTAACTTTACCAGGATAGGAGAGGTGACTGCTCAAGGTGGCTGCTGGTACTAAAAGACAGCATGCTGGTCTGGGCTGATGGGAAATTAACAGGGACAATACTACTTGGCAAAGGGAGAAGGAGCAGTCCATCCTGGTAAAAGGCAGGGGGTTGCCAAGGCAACTGGCTGAACAGCTAGGCTGAGGGGTGCTGGCAGCCTGAATACAGAGAAAAAAAACACAATCCTGTTCCAGGACATACAATACAGTATCAACAAAATGTATATCTGCCAGGGTCTAATGGTCACTGTTTACTAGAGAAACCACACACAAAAATCGATTGTGGCAAAATGTGTCCAAAAATGTACGTTATTGTCTACAAAGCATGCCACAGTTCAATCAGAGCCAAAAGCATCACTTATTAAAGTATAAAGGGAAAATTATAGTGCGCTACTAAAGTGATGGTAAGAATTAAGGGCAAATATTATAAAACAAAAGTGGATACACAATTAAGGGATAACTAATTATCCAATAGAAACACAGTGAGTATCAATGAACAGATATAAATAACTATACAGGCTATAAAAAAATAAAGTCCCATAGAATAAAAATAATCAAATGGTGATAAATCTTAAATGTTGTGAAATTAATAGTTCTAAAATTGAAGTAGAACCAGGGATCTCAGGCGTATGCTGCTCTGTGTGAGAGGTTTTCCATTCCTCCTTCAGTGCAAATGGGGAAAGAAAAAAGAGAAAGCGCACAAAACACCCATAGAGAAGTACTGTTTTGATAAAAAAAAAAACACATATGGTTTTGCACTCACATGGTGTCCATAAATAAAAGCCTTCACACTTTTAAGTGGAAGTGTGGCGCCCACTCAGAGGGTCCTGTCAGGTTCTGTAGTATCTGGATTCTTATGTCTGTCTGCTGCTGTGTCCTCAGTCAACGCAGTTGGTGCAGGCGCTGCTGTGTCCTCAGTCAGTGCAGATGGTGCTGCTGTGACGTCTCCAGCTGTGTGATCTACCTCTGCAGCGTTTTTCAGACAACCAGAGGGTCCAGTTCTTCTCCTCAGGAGTTGGGCTACCAGTCAAATCTCAAAATAAACCGCCAATCCATTAATTTAATTATTAAAGTATGTCTTTAATATTATAAAATACAGAGTTAGATTATAGAAAGAAAGATTATTATAAGAACAGGCAGTTACAATAAATGCAGACAGGTTCAGAAAAAATAACAGCAGATAATGAAATAATGTAACTTACCTTATCATCTAACATTGATCAGATCTTTTCCCAAAGGGTCTTGAGTGGACATTGAGATTTCACGTGCTCCATCATGGACACTTTCTTAGTTGAAATTTGATTTTCTATTCACATATGCCAACTTTTATGCTCTGACCTTCTGCATTGAAACATACAGAAAGCCCACCCCTGTCGAAAATTACCCCTCGTAAACGTTTTACAACTTAAGAAAACAAAAAACCTTCTTTGGATTTTTATAAAGTTGGCTCAATATATAAAAGACTTCCTAACATTGTTTCGATAATACTTAGACAGACGCCATCTTCACTGTTGCGTCGGTGTACTTAACATACATACCTGCGTCTAAAATGTAACAGTCTAACATCTATTTTCACAGAAGAAACCGATATCTGTCCTTGGCACCTCCTAATCATCAAGTCTTTGGCATAATTTGATTCATCTCATTGCAACAGTTACAAATATGTATTTGTTTTCTTGCAAATAGGTGTCAGGCCAATGATATCTTATATTTAATTTAGCCCTCAGACTAAGTGGTGAGCTGCTCATCACTCCTCTCTGTGATGCACAGGGAATTTTTCAAAAATGTCAGGTTTTCTTTGAGGCTGACAGCCCATGATATGGATCTCATCTACTGCCTTCCCAACCACACATTTTTCATTTTTTAGTGGTCATCAGTGATAACCCTCAGGTTAAGACATATTTTAATCCCATCTCTGGCAACACAGATGTTGACTTGAGATAACCTCAGTCCTATACAACCCAGGCCTGACTCGACAGGCCATGAAACTATTCTTGTATTTTAAACACAATTTGGAACCAACGTTAACACCTGAAGTAGCAGATTGATTAGAATACCCAACATCTTCTGCCATATACATTACAACTACTGTTGTATTTTTCCTTATTGCATTCTTTTTCGAGAAGCAATTGAGTTATTTTTACTATGAAATCCTGAGTAAATACTGTTGCTAAAAGCCAAGACAGCTTCAAACCCCCTAGGGATGAATCTCCGGGAAGCGCAGGGATATGTGAAAACAAAAATGTATATAGATAGTGCAATATTGCTGTGACAAATTAAATAAATTGGCTGATCTAATGCAGATGTACTCACAAGTGTGAGAAGGTTAAAGGCACATAAAGGTATCTCTACTTCTCAACACGAGGACTGACAGAGCAATCCTCACCGGGTCATAGCAGCACCTGTTTTATGTGTTTGCATAAGTATCACCTTTTGATTATTATTATCACTACGATTATATGTATAGCTAGTATTTTTATATAGAGCGCCACTATTAGATAAGTTTCCTTTTTCACAGCTTCAAACCCCCTAGCATTGCAGTTTCAAATAACATCTTAAAAGTCACATTTGCAATGAAATACGGACCTTTGTAGACAGGGGATATGAAATACACTCTAAACTAATCCACCTTTTATTACCAAATATCACGAAACTAAGCAAAAACATTGCAAAGGAATGAAACGTTCATGTCCTTGTGTTATTGTTAGCAGGTGTTCTAGCATGTCTATCCATCCAGTACTTGTTGAATAAATAAGTGTCCCGTTTTCTTACTGACGGAAAGTAAATAGCATTTTAAGCATACATGTGTCTCAGTTTGTTACATTTCTGCCTTATTTGCGGTAATAACAGAAAAAACCCACGGGGAATGACTTCCAAAGACACAGCATTTTCAGAAGACATTGCCATCCAAGTAACATTCCTTCCATAAGAAATATGTTGCCAATAAATAAAGTTGAAATGATAACGTGGATGCAATATTTTCATTTAGAAAACTATAATCCGCCTGATTTATTGTCGACAATTTCCCAGAGAGGTCACAAAAACAATTGTCTGAAGAATTTATTTTTCGGGGTTATTCAGTAAAGAGTAAAACCTGAGGCAGTGAAATATTGAGGTCGCAAGCATTACAAGGTTAGACCATTCAGATGTATCACTAATGTCTGTTTGTACTGGACAACATAAGCATGGTGGGCCTCATTTCATTATTTGCCAAGGTTAGGCTATAAGGCACATTATAGATCAATAGGCCATACAATGCCATAATTACTATGCTGTACTGGGAGGTGTTTTATGAAGTAGCCCTGCTTAGGAGACATGAGCTCACATTTTGACACTGCTGCTGAATTAGCACAAATACAAGATAATGATCTTGAGAAAAGTTTACTTATGTAAATGAAGTTAACATAAGTAAATTGTTGCTGAGCAATTCCATTGTTGCTACTTTTAAATTAAAGCCAACTGTGCTATCCATAGGATACATTACAACAAAATTAGGATGGACTGCGGATTTTAATATGTACAAGTTATATGTTAAGAGGTTGCTTTCTATTTACTATTTTAATTTATTGGGTTGAAATCAGATCCCATTCTGTTACTTCTTCCTATAAAATCTTTATAACTCAAAGTACAAAGAGGAAAAGCTGATCGGTGAATATTTATCATAATGTAAATTTAATTTGCGATGTTTTTGGTAGCTGCTGCTTCTTCATTAGCACTAGTAGCATTTGATCAATTCAAATTACACATACAAAAGCAAGAGCATAGAGCTAAAATAGGAAACTGTATATCAATATAAGGTGATTGGAAGTTTTCCAATTGCACATTATTATATAGGTGTGAGGAAACTTTTTACGTCAATCTCCCCTGTTCATCCGTGATAATAGTTGGGCCTGATGTAATTCAAATCACATTAAAAAATAACTTTATTATTCGGTATACAATATAAATCTGAATATAAATACGTAAAAATACTTGCATATTTCAACATTTTTACAGCAGCAAAACATGACTATTTATATATATATTTTAAATAAATCAGTGTTGTAGTATAAGATAATACTGACTGCAATTTTTGTTTATTATTTCAACTCCTAATCCATCCTCTTTTTCACCCCCTCCTCATCCCCTTTCTCCCTGCCCTCATCTCCTCATCTATCTCTCCCTTCCCCACATCCTCTCTCTCACCCCCCTCCTCCTCTCTCACCCTCTCCTCTCTCACCCTCTTTCACCCATCTACTCCTCTCTCATCCCCACTCCTCCTCTCTCCTCCGCTCTTATCCCGTCTGCTCCTCCTCTCTCATTCCTCTTCTCTCACCCCCCTCCTCCTCTCTCACCCTCTCCTCTCTCACCCTCTCTCACCCATCTATTCCTCTCTCATCCCCACTCCTCCTCTCTCCTCCGCTCTTATCCTATCTGCTCCTCCTCTCTCATTCCTCTTCTCTCATCCCTCTTCTCCTCTCTCATCCCTCTTCTCTCTCACCCCTCTCCTCTCGCCCCCTCTACTCTCACCCCTCTCCTCCTGCTCTCACCCCCCTAACAATGCCTTCCTGGCTTCGGTGGAGGAGGACCACAGGAGAGGAGGACCATGGCAGTGGAGCAAGTCAATGGCAGAGGTGGGCGGCAGGAGAAGAGGACGGAGGACCGTCGGAGTGGAACAGGACGGCAGAGGAGTTGGATGGTGGGAGTGATGCTGGGCGCCAGAGGAGGAGAACGGCCAGGGAGGGGCATGCTGTAGCAGCAGCACTCATTGATAGTCAGTGAATACTTCAGGGTCGGACGGCTGAGGCGTGCTCACCCCTGACTGTCCTGCTTTGCTCCAACCGTCAAACTCCTCTGCCACCCTGCTCCACTCTGGCGGTACTCCTTCCTCTTCTCCCGCCGCCATCCTCCTCTGCCACTTCCCTGCTCCACTCCCGCTATCCTTCTCTCCCGGCATCCCCCTTAAACAATCTAGCGCACATCCCAGTTTGCACACCCCTACTATAGAGCATATAAATATTAAAACAATATTCTACATTAATATTGTAAACTAGAATTCTTCAAAAATTACTTTTTTCTTTTTACTTCCAGTATACTGTACATACCATTCATTGTACCTACTTTGCAGGTGAATTCCATGTGTTTGGGTCCTGTAAGATCAGCTGTACCTACTAAACAGAAAGTTGTGGTAAGCTGCATACTGTAGATAAGCGGACCTCCAAAGGAATCGCTTGGCAGTACCTCCATCCAGCACAAGTGGGAACTACAGTGGTGCCAATTTTTAAGTGCAAACTGTTTGAGGATCTGCTAATATACAATACGTAAAAATGCAAAATACTGTAGATATAGTCGAATTTGATTAACATAGTCTCTATTCTATCACTGTCCCTACTTTAAAATTGAAGACAACTATTACTTTTACCATCTATTTCAATTTCCTAAGTTTTAGGGATTGGCTTGTACATATCTATATTTTAATCACCACTTCTAAAGGAAGGCCTTTCATTCTTCAACTACTATTTCACTAAAGAAATACAATTATACAGTACTTTTGAGGCTTAAGATCATAGTTACGACGATGGATTATTTTAGTGTAACCTGGGCACACAGGGACTACCAATGCAGCCTGAGAGCGGCCCACTGATAGGATTACCCAGCCTCTAGACTGCAGTCGTTATCTGGATCCCGGCAAAGTGTTGAGTGGGGCGAGAGAGTTGTGTGAGCTCAAAGTATTAAATGAGGATGGGGGCCGGTAGAGCAATGTGTTTATCAGTTACCAGTGCCCACTGCGACCTCAATGGACGAAGACCCCCTTTGTACATCATGCCCATAAAAACAGGCCCAACTCTCACCCATCCCAGTCTCCAGACATAGAAGGAGAAGTCCAACGACAGGTTTGGAGAGCGCAGATATCACCATAATGTATGTGGAAAAAATATATAGTATAGTTGTTTTTTAAATAGAAGACATCTTGGTATAAACAGGAATGGGGACTCACACGTGTTTCGCTTGTAAAACAGCTTCCTCAGGAGATATGACTCTTGAGGAAGCTTTTTTACAAGTGAAACGCGTAGAGTCGAGAGTGAGTAGGCCACACAAGCTCCCGTGACTGCCCTGCACCTTCGGCACCTACGGCTCCGAAAACAGGATTATCCGTAACCGGAAGTGACATGGACGATCGCCGGAAGTGACGTGACGCAGTCGGAGAGACCAGAGGAATCGTGCCACCTTTAATTTTTATGTGTACATGCCATATTGTCAAAATGTAAGTGCGATATCATTCGTCACAATACAATATATTCATTGAGCATACAATATTGCACTAAGAGTGGGATTTTCTGTTTTGCATCGAGGATCATCACGTCGAGTCCACCTGAGTTGAAATTTATCTTGATACCCACTGCTGTTTATTCACTGGGAAAGTGTGAGTCCCCATTTATGTTTATACCAAGATGTCTTCTATTTAAAAAACAACTACACTATATATTTATATATTTTTTCCACATATGGTGATATCTATCGCTCCCCAAACCTGTCTTTGGAGATCTACATAAGGAGAATTGGACCATCTCATAAGGGTTGAGCTGCGATTTATATCACTTATGATTTATTATAATTAACACATTTGCACGATTAATATAAGTGAGCACAATATTGTTTTATATTTATTTATTTATTATTCACATTGTCTTTGCCTCATAGAGGAGCGCCTCAATCACTTTTTCATGAAAGAGAAGGAGAAGGACTGTCTGGAGTCTGTACCATTGTGGCTTTATAGAGGTTGAAAATTGTGTGTGATAAGCAAATATCATCAGCTCACACCGGTCTGTTATGCAATGCAGCTTTGGCAGGGCAGGAGTTAAGGTTTTCTGCAGTGGCAAGTTCCATCCTTTCATGGAAGGAATCATAAAATAGGATTAGGAAGCAATTACTTATCAAAAAGAGTGGGAAGAGACCGACTGTACCTTAAGCAGGCTCTTAAAAAGGCCGATATTGACATAAAAGTGTATTACAGTATGACTATAGAACTAGTATAAAAATAATTCATGAATAATTATATGAATATGAGTCTATAAGGTTTTTTTTTATATATTTTAATGTTATAATAGTAATATAATAATTATATAATGTTTTTAATGAGAAGGACCGAATGAGGTTGCTAGTCCAGGGTTTGAGTAAGGTGTTCACCATTAGGCAGAGACATGGCTCTTGTACTTTTCTGCACTTTAATCTATATTTTGTCAGTGTGATGTATACTTTTTTCTCATGATGGATTTTATTGTTTAAATACATTTTATAGATTTTTTTATTGGAGTGCTTGGGACTTCTTGATTTTTTTTGTACTTAATATGATATAAGATATACCGGCCTGGCAGGACTTGACCATCTTTTTGTACAGTACATGGCTGGGAACAATACTTTACCTAGCAAGATGCTCCTTATTTCCTATAATACCTTCTTCCTTCATATGCCATGGATAGCGTTTGGTCTTCTAATGATGTTGGAATTACAAGTTTATCAACATTCTGAGGATGTCATTTGAGGGTAATGCAGTCAGTTGGTGGAATACTTTGAAGAAAGCTCACAATATACAAAAATTGAAAGTCAGTCAGCACTACTACATTGAAATCAACCTTATATCTCGTAATGGTGCATGCGGGTAAGAAGATCTCCCAAATCCTCACAAAATATACCAATTACACCAAAACTGACCAGAGAACCACTTAAATAACGGAAGTAGCACTATCAAGTGGGAACGGGCCTGAAGAAGGGTGTCACGGGAGACAAGGTTTTTTAACACTTTTATACCGGGATCATTCACTAGGCAAAACACAGTAGTGGAATAAAATTGAGTTTATTCGGGTAAACCCGCGTACACGCAATAAATACACAAATTACAGACAAAATACTTACTGGGAGTAAAATCTAGGCTCAAATAGGTGCAGGGCACTTGCTTCGGAAGGCTTAGACTGACCGGGATATCCACCAGAAATTCCTGATCCTCTTTTCGGCTTTAATCCTTAGCTGCGACCGCTACGTTCTAAAACGAGAACTTGGACCTCGCGTCTGACTTTCTTAGCTTTCTTAGCTCCAAAAATGAAGCCGTTGCTCTGCTATTCGTAACAGAGCAACTTTGAAAAGCCTGCCTTTGCATCACCGGCCCAAGTCACAGGATTGTCTGGTTCTCTGACTGTGGCATCCCCTTACATACAGTACACACTGCTGAGCTATCTTCAGCATGGAGGTAGGAGGAGCAACCAATCAAAGCGTGGGAATTCCCTACCACCAGCCAATAGGAATAGGGGCTTGTACTTTGGCTGACGTCAGAGGAGAAGGCGTGCCAAGCCGGTTCGAAAAGCCGGGTGGGCGGGAAATACGAATTAGCCAATGGGAGATGCGCCAATGAGCTGTATCTCCCCCGGCTAACTCAATGCCACCCGCTGGGCAGGCTCAGGCTCAAAAGGTGTCCCCAAGGTGCCCTTTGTTCTCCCGACCTGGACTATCGCCCTTCCTCGCCCACCAAACTGTTTTTTCACCTCTTGGCATCCTCTCTCCTTTGAACTACGGACTCTATGCAGGCCTGCTGGCGCCTAGGTAGATACCATAGAGCCTCATAGAAAATGCACCAAACATAATAAAACATAGTTTAATACAAAATATGTCTTGGGGAGACCCATACCTGTGCGGGAAATGAATGCCTGCAAACAAAATAATTGCATTTCTATCCAAATATCCCACCTAAACCTTACACTCAAGAACTTTCACGTTTCTGGGGCAAGGGGAACATGAAAAGTAGAAAAGCAGGGGACACTTTAACTTTTACAAGTTATAGTACATGGCCCCTGGCTTATGGTGCTATGTAGCTGCCAGGGACCCACGGATTTCACAGGTAACCAGATGGGCTTAACCTTTATTGTACAGCCTGGTTACCCCCTACTGTCACAAAGTGTCATAGTGCCCGAAACCTAGCCCCCTTTATATACAGTATTGGACACGTTCTGTTGGGTAACTATTTTAGCGGCTCTGGTTAGCATTGATTTGAACACTGATTTACATTTTTCAGTGCCTATGTTTCCTGTTGTGTGTATTTTCCCCTGTTTTCTCCCCCTGTTTTGCCTTGCTTGTTGGGATTCCTCAGGGATATAGAAATGAGGTACATTGATTCATCGTATGACCCTGTGTGTTTTTTTTCACCATGTGTTGGTGTTTTTTCACCCTCTATTGATACTTATAATTAAAATTGGAGGTTTCTCCGTATGGTTCACTGATGTGAATTGTAGTTTTTAGTGCTGTGGAAGTTGGTATAAAAGCTCACAATATGTCTCACTGCATTTTCGATAAATTGAATATAGAGTCCACTTTGGTTTCCCTGTGCATGGCTTCTATTGTTTCATCCTTTGCTACAATTGTATTGTATGTCTTTATTTATATAGCACCAAAAGTGTACTCAGCACTTCACAAAGAATACAGTACAGGGAATTATAATTATACAATAAGTGCAGCAAAATCAGACAATAGGAAAGGCAATCCCTGCCCCGAAGAGCTTACAATCTAAGAGGTTTAATGGGAAATTTACAGAGACAGTAAGTGAGGGAATAAGTGCTGTAGATGTCGGTGCTTGGTCACAATGTGTGGTAGGAGTGACAGAGTGTGGGACAATAGCCATGAGTGCAGGCTATTGGGATACTTGATTTGTGGGGTGAGATTTAAGGCTGGTCAGTATTAAATGAAAAGGTTAACACCATTTACAGGGGAAGAGATGGCAGGGACGCATGAGTGAGATCAGGTGTGTATGTCTGACTTCAGGCTATGGGGAGATCCCCAGCAGTGGGAAGGAGTAGATAGAGGGTGTGAATAGAGGATTTGTGTGGGTGTTTTTTATTGGGGGTATAGAAGTTGTTGGGAGAGGGGTGTATAAATAATGGTGCAGTGGGGATGTTGGAGGGAACAGAGACATTCACAAAGGAGTGAGGAAACAGTAAACAGAAAAAGCAGTAGGGAGGGCATAGTAAGATGCAGGAGGAGAGACTTAACAGGTAATGGAAGATAAAAGTGAACAAATAATCACAGATGTTAAAAGAGAATGTCTCACAGTGGCAAAGTTGTAATGCAGAGTCCAGATCTTCATCCAATCTACAGCTCCAATTTTAACTCCACAATTAACTCTTGTAGACACTTTAGATATGACACTTATGATGTGACTCTTTTGATGTTACACAGCCATATGGCTCACAGCCAAGTTACACTGACTTAAGTACCCTAATCACATGCATTTGACTAACACTTAAGGGAGGGGTTTGCCTAATCAACTCAGACACGCCAAATAGTTAATTAGATTATCAATTCTCTCTCAATTGTTTGGAGTCAGCATACAGCATACTATATGGTATACAAGAGAAGTGACATTCCTCAATGTGTTAGAAATGTATGATTGTGATGACAAAAGTCATCTGTGACTTGACATATACGTTTTGAGGCAGAGGGACCATTCTTGTATTTTACCTGACACATTGTGCCAGTGGTTGATAAAGATCACCTCCAAAGGTTTGTGAACCATGACAAGTGTGAACAGAGAACCATATCTGGAACAAAATGAAAACATGTTCATAGCTCTAAACAATAGCAAGGGCTTCTTGCTCTGTTTCAGAATAACATTCAGCTGGACTCAGTGATCTATTTGTATAGACGTTCATTATGTTGGTATTCTGTAGGGATTGCAGTTGGATAAAATTACTCCTTAGCCAACAGTGCACTATCTATAGGTTTGGCAGGGTAAAAACTTAGCAATACAGTATATGCAAATATATATAGAGCAATGTATGTTTTTTTTTTTCAACTTATTCTTTATTTGTTTTTTTGTTTTGTTAAGAAAAGTGGGGAGTGGGATACAAAACACAAAAAGGGGAACATGTTACTTGCGAATCACATACAGTTGTATCAAGTGAATAACACATTCAATGGGGAGACAATAATGACATCACTGTTATTACAGCGTTTAAAGTATTGAATACAGAAAATTAACTCAAAAGACTTAAAAGGGGAAAAAGAAAAAGAAGGAAATGTCATTGCTTTTAGAATATTCATTTCTTTTCTTTTGTTGTCATACCAGCTTAACCTCCATGCATTTGTAGAGTATCCGAAACTGGATACTGGATACCCTCCAGGCTCTCCTCTGCATTTTATACAATTACGATTCCTATCACACCAGGGTTGTCTCAATAGTGAAGCTCTTGTTATTATTGTTATGTATTTTTTTTAAATTTAATTTCCCTAGCTAGTGTGTTTTTATCTCACCTATTTTTTGATTTTCAGGACTGGAGAGTAGCCCTCGAAAGATATCTATTTCCTATATAGGTTCTCCACGGTTCCCAGACGTCTATGTATTTCTGTACTGTGTCGTTTTATATCCCCGTCAGTTTTTCCATAAGACAGATCCTCCATAATCTCGCTTTTACAGCGTGTATGGCCGGCTGCTGTTCCTGTTTCCAGTCTTTGGCTATTTCGCATCTGGCAGCTGTATATGTGTGTCAGGAGTTTGTCGTCAGTTTTTTCTATGCTTTCAATTGGTCTGCATAGCAGTACCTTCCAGGGGTCTAGGGGGAAGTCATACCCAAGAATTGTCTGTGCCATATCATGTGTGGCTCTCCATAGCTTTGTTACCTTTGGGCACGTCCACCACATATGTATAAACGATCCCTGCTGGCCACACCCCCTTGTACACAATGGGTACATGTTTCTAAAAAATTTGGACAATCGTAGTGGGGTGTAGTATCATTGGTGGAGCATTTTATATGCATTTTCTTTTATTAATACACATGTGGAGCTCTTTGCTATTCCTTCAAATATGTTATCCCACTGCTCTTGATCTAGTTCTCCCAGCTCTTCTTCCCACCTCGCCCTCCATTTGGGCTTTATCTCCAATTCCTGTTTACCTTCTGCAAGTATGCTGTATACTTTAGAGATTAGGCCCTTTTTGTCCTCCCCCATGAGGCACAAATCCTCAAATGTTGTGAAGTCGCTATACGGACCTGTCTTCTGTATGTGATCCCTCAATTGAAGATACCTAAAAAAGGCCGAATCAGGGAGGCCATAATCTCTCTTTACTACCTCAAACGTCGTAATAGCGTTGTTTGCCCATAGATCTTTTACCCTTATGATATCTGCCTTGCACCAGTCTTTAAACGCTGTTGGTTCCGTGCCCGGGGTAACGCTAATATTGTCAACTAGTGGAGTCATCTGAGATTTGTAGGTGGATAATGAATCCCACATGGCTAGCGAGTGTGTGATAGATTCCAGGGGCACCATCAGTGCTGGTCTTTCTTTCTTTGTTAACCACAGTATCATTTCTATGGATGACCCAGATATCACATCGGACTCAATTTCCACCCACTTTTTCTTCTGTTTATGTGCATGCCAGTAAACCAGTTGGCTTATATGCGCTGCTTGATAATATTGCCACAAGTGTGGCAGTGCTAGCCCTCCTGACTGTTTGGATCTATATAATGTGGGCAGCTTTATTCTCGCTTTTTTGTTATTCCATATGAATTTTGTGATAGCTTTCTGCAGCTCATGCATGTCCCTGGCTCTGACCTGTACTGGAAGTGTGTGGAAAAGGTACAATATTCTTGGCAATAAGTTCATTTTGATGGCATTTATTCTACCCAACCATGATATATGATATCTGGACCATTCTTCTAAATCTTTTTTCAGCGGTTTTATTAGTGATGGGTAGTTGGTCTCATATATCGTGTCGGGTGTGTTAGTCAACCATATTCCCAAGTACTTTATGGCCTGTGTCTTCCATGCGAAATCAAAGTTTATTTTTATTAGCTTTATTTGTTCCTGAAGGAGATTTATATTTAGGGCTTCGGATTTTTCGTTGTTTATTTTAAACCCCGATAGTTTCTGGAACTCTGACAAGTTACTAAATAAGTTTGGGAGTGAGGTGAAGGGTTTTGAAATGGTTAGCAATATGTCATCGGCGAACAATGCTAGTTTGTATTCTTTTTGTTTGACCTTAATCCCCCCGATATCTGGGTTCGCCCTGATTTGGGCTGCTAACGGTTCTATCGCCAATGCGAACAATAGGGGTGACAGGGGGCAGCCTTGTCTTGTGCCATTCCTTATGCGTGGAGAGAAGGTAGAGCACTGCTGAAAAAAGTAGGGCTGGAGGCTGAGTAGTGAAAATTAAAAATGCTTTAATAGAGATGCATGGTAGCAAAAGCTACATAAAAAGGGTCCTCTAATGCATTTCGCGCTAAATAGCGCTTTATCAAAGAGTAACCTATGTCCCTGCTAATCCACTTTATATGCCAGTCAATGCGGAAGTAATTTCGCGCCAAAAATCAGTCAGAAAGAATCTGACTGAAACTGAGTCCCTGTAAGAACTACGGTGGCCTCATAGGGTAGAAATACCTCAGTTTTGAAAAGGCAAAGGCGGAAGTACAATACAAATACACAACTCAATAGTAAATCAATATAAAAAGCAAAAACGAAGCAAGATAACAAAAGATTAGAATATAATAATCAAAGCAATAGATGAAGAAGAAAACAATATACTATACAAAAAAAGAAATCAAGAATAAAAACATAATCTAACTATATTAAACTCTTAATTGATAGATGGGGACATATATAGTTATACCCAACCATGAACCCCGTAACTCATTCCATTATTTTTATATCTTATAGCAATATCTTAATAATATATAATGATGCAAACAAATCTTAAACTAGATAGAAAAAGAAATAAACAATCTTATACTAGAACTAAAAATAATATTAACCATAATATTTAAAGAAATACATATGTATATATATGAAATAGTACAAAGAATAAGAATACTGTATATATGTAAGATTTACTAAAAAAATAATAAACCATATAATAAGTATAAAAAATATATCAAAGCTGGTGAATTTTCTAAACACATCTAGAATCAAAATATGTGAATGTATAGAATAGATTCAAAAATGGTATATAATAAGAATGTGTAAAATATAATACTTTAATACTAATAATATAGCAAACTAAATAACCCCTAAAAGGTGGAAGAATAGAAAAATCACATATTAATTCACATTTAGCAACAGTCTGTCACCACCCCGAATGCTCAATAGACGAGAGATGTTCAGCATGGATTCCCTATACCCGAACGGGATTAATCAAGATTGGGAATTAATCCACTTTTTATAAAATTATTTCATTTCTAAGATCAGTCTTAATTTAAGATATAATGTCCTAACATTTATATTTATATTCATGCTAAATGTGAATTAATATGTGATTTTTCTATTCTTCCACCCTTTAGAGGTTATTTAGTTTGCTATATTAGGCTACCATGCATCTCTATTAAAGCATTTTTAATTTTCACTACTCAGCCTCCAGCCCTACTTTTTTCAGCAGTGCTCTACCTTCTCTCCACGCATATTTGATCTACACAACGGACGGATGCACGCGTATATGGAGCATAAGTGGTCTATCATGTGAGTCATTTATCTGTATTTCCTACATTGTGACTGTGACTATAGGGTATTTGCATGGCTACAGCCTTTGGTTCAGGACACCATCCCTCTCTATAGTGAATGCACTGGGAGTCCTTTTATATAGGGGCTGTTTTGTGATTTCATTTTGAGGGTGGTTATATGCTTTCTGTCCATATCAGGCTTTATTTGGTGAGCTATATACCCTGTCACATATATACATTTTTTCATTGATTTGACTCAACCCTTGACTCCTGGGCTATATTGCCTTCATTGCACTATTCTGGGAATTAGAAGCACCATACAGAGATTCATTTCTCATCCTTTGCTGCTTGTGCCATTCCTTATGTTGATTTTCTCAGTCTGCATATTAATATAGGATACTTTAGCTGTGGGTTCTCCATATAGTGATGTAACAGCATTCATAAATTTGCCTTTTACCCCAAATGCTCGAAGTGTCTCAAACATATATCCCCAATCAATACGATCAAAAGCCTTTTCGGCGTCTAGAGATAGTAGCATCGAAGGCGTTTTATTGTGTTTGGCTATCTGGATTAAGTCAATTGTTCTTCGTGTATTATCCCCGGCCTGACGACCTCGTATGAATCCAGTCTGATCTGCGTCTATCAGTTGCGGAAGATACGGATTCAATCTTGTGGCTAATATTTTGGAATATATTTTGAGATCGTTATTGATCAAGGATATCGGTCTGTAGCTTTTGCATTGGGTGGGGTCTTTTCCCTCTTTATGTATTAATATTATTTTTGATTCCAGCATCGTTTGAGGAAACTGCTCTCCCTCAAGAGTTTTGTTAAATATCTTTAGTAATTGGGGAACTAATATGTGGGCTAATTTTTTATAGTAAATATTGGATAGACCATCTGGTCCCGGGGCTTTGGAGTTCTTCAACCCCGTTATTGTTTCTAATACCTCTGTCGACGTAATTGGCTGGGATAGTGTTGTTATATCCTGTTCTGTGAGTTTAGGCAAATTTATTTTTCTGAGAAATGCTTTCTGTTTTTTCTTGGTGGTGTTCCCTTTATTTACTTTATCTCCATTGTATAGCTCTTTGTAATATGTGGTGAATTCATTAGCTATTGTCTGTGGGTTTGTTGTGCACACCCCATCTTTTCTTCTAATGCTATGTATTCTAGATTGCATTCTATCCTTCCTCAATCTTGTGGCCAGCATTGTTTCAGCCTTATTGGCCTTCTCGTAGAATTTTTGTTTTGTCCAAGCTATGGCCTTTTCAGCTTTATCAGTAAGTAGTAGATTTAGTTTTCCTCTGAGGTCCCGCAATTCAGTCTCCATGGCTATGCTATGATTTACTTTATGTGCCTCCTCTAGGGTCTTTATCTTTTCTTGCAGGCTTGTTGTTTGTTTCTGTCTCTCCTCTTTCTATGCGATGCGATGCTGATAAGTTTTCCTCTCACCACAGCCTTATGGGCCTCCCAAAGGATATAGGGTGAGTTCACGCTACCTTCGTTTATTTGGAAGTAGTTGGAAGCCTCGTCACTGATCTCAACTATGACTTCTGGCATCTTTAATAGAGACTCGTTTAGTCTCCATCTCCCTTTACTTGTTTTTTTGTGTATGTCGTCAATGTGCACTTCAAGTGGACCATGATCTGACCAAGTAATAGGGTGTATTGTAGCCTTTGTAATTTTTGGAATCAGTAAGGAGTCCACAAATATGTAGTCTATCCTTGTGTATACTTTGTGGAGGGCTGAGTAGAAAGAGAAGTCCCTTTTCTGCGGATTCATCTCCTTCCATGCATCCCTTAAATCAAACTCTTTAAGTCCCTCTCTTAGGGTTTTTCTCTCCCCCTTTCGGGCAGCCATTGTTTTAGCTAGGGCAGGTTTAGATCTGTCTTGTTTTTCATTTAAGGCTATATTAAAATCTCCCGCCATGACCAGGCGGCCCCGGGAGGTTGTGCCCAGCAGTCGAAACAATTTTGTGAAAAATATTCTCTTATTTTCATTTGGTGCGTACACATTAACTAGGGTTATTTGTGTATCTTCTATGCTCCCCATGATTATTAGGTATCGTCCTTCTGGGTCCCTTCTTACCCTGTCTACCTTAAATGGAGAGTTCCTTGCTAGGAGTATGGCCACCCCTCTTTTATTTTCGTCCTTTGCCGAAGCTGTGTAGATCTGGGGATATAGTTTGTACCAATAGGTGGGGGTGGAGCCAGCAGTGAAGTGCGTTTCTTGTAGGAATATTATGTCCCCTGATAGTCTTTTATATTCTGTCATGGCTAGCTTCCTTTTTACTACATTGTTCAATCCCTTGGTGTTATGCGATATTAGTGTTAGTGTCATTTGTTTTTACCTGGGTGTGAGGTCTTCTTCTCTAGTGGCTTCGTTTTCTGGTTTCCCTTGAGGGTCAGCCTGGAGGGTATCCCTGCACCTCGTACAGTAATGACAACATTCAAACATGTAAACATCAAAAATAAAACAACATATATAGGATAATCCAGGTGACTAACATAGCCTGGATTTGTGTGTTCACTGGACGTGAACGAACTTTCTCTGCGATTGCGCAGTAGCGCTAATCCCACACCCATAACCTTGGGTGTGTACGGGCTGTACTGCGGCCCCAGGCGGCGGGCCCGCTCAACAAATCAACTTTTTTTTTTTTTTATCAGTTAACATTTCTATCCCGTTTTGTTTATTTTTTATTTAATATAGTAGACCTTCCTAGCCAAGTGTGTACCTCTATACCTTTGTGACTAGCTTTAGATAGAGCAAGCATGATTCAACAGCCGGGATCATACATTTCCCCTATCTTGTCAACATCTCCTCCCTCATACATTTTTTCTGTTTCATTTATTTATTTTTGCCTAACTACATGTATTCTACGTACTGTCACCAGTACTTCTACTTCTACCTTACGGATTACCCGCTCAGCCATGGGGGAGGGAATGATTTTGGCCCCTTCTTATTTCTTATCTGGATCTATATAACACATCTCAGTCTATCATTTGGACATAGGTCCTTATGTCGAGATTTACGGGTCTTCTCCACTTTAGCAGGTTTTGCATAGACCTAAAATTTAAGATTTCTGGGGTTCCTTTGGATTTCTTCTATGTGGAGTGGCTCCTCTGCCCACTTCTTTCCATATGGGTCTGACGGGAGGCGGCCTGTGTTCTTCGCTGGACATGGAGTCTGGTGGTTGCAATCCCAGTCTTTCTAGGAAGTCCACTCCCTCCTCTGGATCCCTCATGTAGGCTTGCGTTCCATTCCTGGTGGCGATGAGGCGGAATGGGAACCCCCACTTGTATCGAATTTCATTGTCTCTCAGGACTTTTGTGATATGTCTCAGAGCCATCCTCTTCAACAGCGTTGATGGGGCTAGGTCGTTGTACACGTCTATCGTCACATCTCCCCATTTCAGCCCTCCTTTTTCCCGTGCCAGGTTAAAGATCGCCTCTTTAGTTTTAAAGTAGTGCATCCTCACCACTAGATCTCGAGCTCTATCTCCGGCTTGTGGTCGCGGTCTGAGAGCTCTATGCACCCTGTCCAGGATCAGTAATGCTGGGGGCGTTTCCGGGAGAAGGGTCTGTAGCCATTCAGTTGTTGCTCTCTCCAGATCTGTGACCGTCTCTGGAATGTTTTTGAACCTGAGGTTGTTCCTTCTTGCCCTGTTTTCTTGATCCTCCTGTTTTTCCTCCACGGCAGCCATTCTGGCTCTTAGGGCCAGGATCTCTGTATCCATAGTGGTCTGGTTGTTAATGGTTTCATCCACTTTATGTTCCAGCGTATCTGTGCGTTCTCCTATAGAGCTGACCTCTGTTCTGAGGTCTTTGAGAGCGCTTTGGAGCTCTTGGTGGAGTAAGGTTTTTAGGCTTGCATATAAGTTCTCAATGTCTTTTTTGGTTGATGTTTGTTCACAGACCTCAGGTTCATGTTCAGTGTCTGACTGAGTGGGAGATGGTGCTCTGCTGTCTGACCTGCCCGCTTTACTTTTCTCTTTTGCCTTGAAGAAGTCTTGCGGAGTTGTTGTTTTTGGAGCCATTCTGGGGCGTACTATATCCAACGCCTCCAGTCTATGCGTTTCCTACTTCTTTTGATTTGTTAGATGCCTTGGTATGCCCGCCGCCTTTTGGAGCCCGCTTCAGGCGGCCATTGTGGGCTGCGCCACGTGCGCACCACCGAGGAACATTTTAGTGTTAGTTACTCTTATTTTGGTAGTTCTCACTTACGTTGCTCAGGGACGTACCCCACCGGCTATAGCCGTGCAGGTGGGATTTAGTTATTAGCTTTGGTTTCTTTATCTTCATGATGTTGTTAAATAGCCCGGCCGGCTCGTGTGTAAGCTCTGACTATGACTGCTGTTTTTCTTTGTTTTTTAATCATAGGTAGCCATGCATTGGGGGGCTCCAACGTCAGGGGAGGCTTTTCTGCACAGTGGCTGTATATTTTTTTTTTATTGTGAAGATTAGGGATGGGGAGAGAGTGTGTTGGAAAACAACTCAGAGCCCTGTTTTTCAGTTTTTCAGTGGTTGCATATGCTTGTGTGTTACCCAGGCTGGTTGGTTTTTGTGTTTTAGTGTTTTTATTTATTTATGTGCCTGGGGGGAGATATACCTTTAAATCCAACCTGCGGCGGCCATCTTGGATTTCGCCGGCACGCAGGCTGGAACGCAGGGATCCAGGCAGCTCCGATCCTACTGTAGCAGCTGTTCTCAGCCCCCCTCCGCACCGCAACAGTGCAGGCAGATCGTAGGCAGCACAGGGAGGCAGGGGGGAACAGCAGGAAGGCGCGCTGGTCGGATTATCTGCCGGCCGGGAGAGGTGAGTGCTGCGTGCAGCTAAAGGGCCATGGCTGCCATGTTTGTTTGCGTCCAGTCGCACCCGAGCCCCCCGCCACCACCGCAGGCCCCACCGATAGCCTCAGTCCCCAGCAGGGACGCCAGAAGGTGGGGGGGGGGCGCAGGACCACGGAGCAAGAAGGCGTGCTCTGACGGACCGCTGGCCGGGGGAAGGTATGTCCGGTACTTGGCTCTCTCTCCCTCACAGAGCAATGGCTGCCATTTTAGAAGCCATGTCCCGCTGATAGTCTGCTGGCTACTCCCTCACTTCTGCCTCCAGTGCGCGCAGGGGGAGTTAGGCTCAGGCGGGGAACAGGCTGCAGCACTCGTGGGGAAGGGCGATCAGGCCCAGGGGGACCGAGGCTCAGGTGTGGGTACAGCTCACAGCACCCGTGAGACCCCTAGGTGGAAGGGCGCCGAGTGACAGGGGTGTGCAGCGCTCGGGAATAGGGAGACAGACTTGGCAGTTGACAGCTCTGCTACAGCCGAGAGACCCGTGGGAGGAGGGGTGTCCAGGAAGAGAGATTTTCCTAATTTGGGTTGACAGGAGTGGGAGGCAGACCAGGTTCCAATTTAATTGTTTGAAGGGGGGTCGGGGGGGGGGGACAGATCCACGAGTCAACTCGCCTGTTTATTCTCCTGGGCCTCAGGAGGAGAGGGGCAGAATCCAACTCACGTTTTTTCAGCTCTGTTCTTATACTCTTCTGCGCTGTGATAAAGTCAGATATGTTGTACTTAGCATCTGTGTGTGGATGTCTGATTTTATGGTTTTATTAAGTGCCTGTTTATCCGTATGATACTGCAAGGCCTCGTGTCTCTTCGGCCTACAGTAGGTCTACAGTACATGCAGCCACACCATCTAGGCCCCATAAGTGGGTAATTTCCACAAATATAGTCCGATTTGTACAAATCTCAGTTTGTAGTGATCCCCAGCTCTACCACACTCTATATCTGTGTCTTTTTTGGTAATTAGAGCAGCGATGCCCTGTGATGGATAAAGCTTGTGGTTTTGCTATCCAGGAGCTTAAGCACTACACGTCCATCTTGCCTGAGCTCCAAGCCACGCCCCCCGAGCAATGTGTGTTTTGTTCACAACACAACACAACAAAATATCAGACTTCCAACTCCCTCTGAGATTCAGCAGGGACAACATTTAGCAGGCATATTTTCTTATTAATGACTCAACTTATATATGTATGTCTTTACTTATATAGCGCCATTAATGTACATAGCGCTTCTCAGTAGTTATACACGTGAAGACCATATAAATAACAAATAATACAAATAACAGTGGACTGCAGTCAGTACCCACAAGGATGGCCACTACTTAGACCTGGTTTTCACTAAAAACTTCTCTCTCTCTGATTTCTCCATTTCCCCTTTTCCTCTCTCTGACCATCACCTCATCTCATTCTCTCTATCTTGCTTCTCCCCTTCTCCACCTAGTCTACCCCCCGTTCTGCAGAAACCTGCGCTCTATTCACGTACCCGACTTTGAGTCCACTTTACACTCCTCCCTCTCCTCTCTCAGCTCTGCTACAGACCCTGACAACCTGGTCAGGAACTACAACTCTGCCTTGTCCTCCTCTCTTGATCTACATGCCCCGCTTTCTCTCTGCCGCACTCGCCCTTCTAACCCTAGACCCTGGTTAAATTCCCACACACGCATGCTGCGTTCCTCCACTTGTTCCTCTGAACGCCTCTGGAGACTTACTTCACTACAAATTTATGCTATTCTGTTTCAACTCTGCCCTCTCACAAGCTAAACAAGCCTACTTTTCTTCACTAATCAACATGCACAAGTCTAACCCACGCCGACTGTTCTCTGTCTTTGATACTCTACTCAAACCACCCTCAGCTGCCTCTCCTTCCTCCATCTCCGCTCAGGACTTTGCTGACTATTTTAAGAAAAAGGTGGAATCCATACGGCAGAATATCCCCTCTGTTTCCTCCTCCCATCCTACATCTCTTCCTAACTCTCCTCCTGCCTTCCTTGACTCTTTTTCCACTGTCTCAGAGGAGGATGTGTCGCTGTTGATCGCCTCTTCTCCCTCTACCACTTGCCCTCTTGACCCCATTCCCTCCCATCTCCTAAAACCTCTTGCTCCTACTATAATCCCTATGCTCACACACATTTTTAACTCCTCCCTCTGCTCTGGAATCTTTTTATCCTCCTTCAAACATTCAACAGTCATACCATTACTCAAAAACAGCAAGCTTGACCCTACCTGTCTTTCTAACTATCGACCTGTCTCCCTCCTGCCTTTTGCCTCAAAACTCCTTGAACATCTTGTATTCTCTCGCTTGCTCCATATTCTCAACACCTATTCTCTCCTAGACCCTCTACAATCTGGCTTCCGCACTGCTCACTCCACGGAAACAGCCCACACTAAAATAACTGACGACCTCCATGCTGCCAAAGACAGAGGTCATTACACTCTGCTCATATTACTCGACCTCTCTGCAGCATTTGACACCATGGACCACCCTCTTCTCCTTCACATTCTCCATACTCTTGGTATTCGGAACAAAGCTCTATCCTGGATCTCATCCTACCTCTCCCATCGTACTTTCAGTGTCTCTTCTGCTAACACCTCCTCTATTGATCTCTCTGTGGAGGTACCTCAGGGCTCTGTCCTGGGACCTCTTCTCTTTTCTCTGTACACACTCTCTCTAGGTGACCTAATAACATCTTTTGGGTTTAATTATCACCTCTATGCTGACGACACACAAATATACTTTCCACACCCGACCTTACACCTGCTGTACAAATCAAAGTTTCTGAATGTCTCTCTGCTATATCATCCTGGATGGCCCTCCGCCGCCTTAAACTCAACATGGCTAAAACAGAGCTCCTCATACTTCCTCCCAAACCTGGCCCTACTACCTCCGTTCACATTACTGTTGGAACTACAATCATTCACCCAGTAGCCCAAGCACGCTGCCTAGGGGTCACACTCGACTCCTCTCTCACATTCGCCCCTCACATTCAAAACATTTCTAAAACCTGTTGCTTTTTCCTCCGAAATATAACTAAGATACGCCCTTTCCTCTGTTGCTTGACTGCTAAAACTCTGACTCAGGTCCTCATTCTCTCCCGTCTTGATTACTGTAACCTCCTGCTGTCGGGCCTTCCTGCCTCTCACCTGTCTCCCCTACAATCTATCCTAAATGCTGCTGCCAGAATCACTCTACTCTTTCCTAGATCTGTCTCAGCATCTCCCCTCCTGAAATCCCTCTCCTGGCTTCCGATCAAATCCCGCATCTCACACTCCATTCTTCTCGTCACTTTTAAAGCTTTACACTCTTCTGCCCCTCCTTACATCTCAGCCCTAATTTCTCGTTATGCACCATCCAGACTCTTGCGTTCTTCTCAAGGATGTCAAAGGGGTACCCTTTGTATCTAAAGCCCTCTCCCGCATTAAACCTTTTTCACTGACTGCCCCACACCTCTGGAATGCCCTTCCTCTCAGTACCCGACTAGCACCCTCTCTATCCACCTTTAAGACCCAACTTAAGACACACTTGCTTAAAGAAGCATATGAATAGCACTGTGGATATTCTGAACACATGATACATAAAGCTTGGCCCCCTGCAGACGCACTTATCAGAACTCCCTCCTACTGTCTCTGTACGTTCTCCCTACCTACCAATTAGACTGTAAGCTCCTCGGGGCAGGGACTCCTCTTCCTTAATGTTACTTTTATGTCTAAAGCACTTATTCCCATGATCTGTTATTTATATTATCTGTTATTTATTTGATTACCACGTATATTACTACTGTGAAGCGCTATGTACATTAATGGCGCTATATAAATAAAGACATACAATACAATACAATAACAGAACATGGGAATAAGTGCTTCAGACATAAAAGTCAAATTTCGCAAGAGGAGTCCCTGCTCCAAAAAGTTTACAATCTAATTGGTAGGTAGGAAGAACGTACAGAACGTACAGAACGTATTGTATGTATGTACAGTATGTCTTTATTTATATAGTGCCATTAATGTGCATAGCGCTTCACAGCAGTAATACGTGACAATCATATAAATAATAAATGATATAAATAACACAAAGGGTAGAAGTGCTTCAGACATAGAGTCCCTGCTCCGAAGAGCTTACAATCTAATTTTGTTTGTAGGAAGAACGTACAGAGACAGTAGGAAGGCATTCTGTAAGTGTGTCTGCAAGGAGCAATGGTTAATGTATGATGTTTTATTTATCAGCCATGGAGCTACTCATATGCTTCCTTAAGCAGGTGTGTTTTAAGGTGTGTCTCAAAGGTGTGTACCCAATTAGCCACACCACGTTATAGGTACCTTACGCTACTTATCCACTGTTACAACTGATTGCAGTAAGTGCTGATATGACTTACTTGTGCAGTGGAAATCTCTGCAATTGACAACATTGTCACTTTACCAGTGCACCTATATAATAGGATTGTTACTTACAGGTGGTCTATTATTATAGCGACTTAATAAGTACATTTATAGCCTTATTCCTTACCTCCGCCCTATCCCTGCTTTGTGAAGTTACACCCCAATTAGTGTCAGCTGCATATCAGCCCCCTAGGGAACATTGATTTAATCCCACTCAATTGTTCCCATCATTTATAATCCTGAGCGCCCCAAACACTCAACGCAGGATTAAATGTGTGTGTCCAACCTTGGATTTCTTTTAAACCCCATTATTTTATACTGATGATTATTAAAAGATAATTTTAATTTCATTCACTAAACATTCAATCTGGGCATTGAGTGCTATAACTGGGTTCTTGTTCTCCATACTCACTCATTCTCTCACCACCCAGAGCACCTTACCCTATATCATTACCTTTATTAAGCTGCAGCGGGGTATCACCTTTTTATTATAGAGAGGGCGCTAGTCGGATATTGAGGGGAAGGGCATTCCAGAGGTGTGGGGCAGTCAGAGAGATTGGTTTAAGGCGGGAGAGAGCTTTAGAAACAGAAGGGGTAGAGAGAAGACATCGTTGAGCAGAACACAATGAGAATGAGGGCCTGAGTCAAAGTTTTAGCAGTCGAGCAACAGAGGAAAGGGCGTATCTTTGTTATATTGCGGAGGAAAAAGTGACAGGTTTTAGAAACGTTCTGAATGTGAGAGGAGCATGTGAGAGAGGAGTCGAGTGTGACCCGTAGGCAGCGTGCTTGGGCTACTGGGTGAATGATGGTACTTCCAACAGTAATGTAGAAGGAGGAAATGGGACCAGGTTTGGGAGGAAGTACGAGGAGCTCTGTTTTTGCCAGGTTTAGTTTAAGTTGGCGGAGGGCCATCCAGGATGATATAGCCGACAGACATTCAGAAACTTTAGTCTGTACAGCAGATGTAAGGTCAGGGGTAGAAAAGTAAATGTGTGTGTCGTCAGCATAGAGGTGATATTTGAACCCAAGAGATGTGATCCCTAGAGGAGAAGGAGGTGTTTGCAAAAGAGACACTGAAAGTACGATGAAAGAGGTAAGAGGAGATCCAGGAAAGAGCTTTGTTACGAATGCCAAGAGTATGTAGAATGTTAAGGAGAAGAGTGTGGTCCATCATATCAAATGCTGCAGAGAGGTGGCACCTACTATCTGCGGCCTGCCAGCCCAGTGCCTGTGGAGGTATGTGTACCTGCCTCCCGAGCCATTACCACGACCGGAGCGGTCTCGTTACTATTTCCAGCAACCACGGATGCTGCTGGCCTGTGCGCCCTTATTAATGTGGCCGGAGGCTCCGGTGGTCCAGTGCCACCTCAGCGGTTGCTGCGGATCCAGCTGTGGGCCCATGTGCCATACAACGGCCGGTCCGGCCTACTACCATGGTACCGTCGGTCCCAGGCCTGGGACCAGTACCTTCTGATGCCGACCCGGGTGAGTTGACTGCCCCAGGGGTGTCGGGTGTGAGTTCCCAGGTGACCGCGGAGCATGGGAGCTCCATAAGTATGGTCGCCCGGGCGATTGGCTCGCCCCGTCATCGCGTCCTGGCTGAGGTGTCCCCCCTAGATCAAGACCTATACTCTGCGGGACCTGTGGAGGAGAAATCGCTGCTTACCTGCTCATCCTAGATGAGTTCCGGGCCAGATGCGTCATTCCAGGAGGTTCCAGAGTGTCCGGCGAGATCCACCCTCCCAGATGACGTCGGAGCTGTCTGCCTACCACCTGCGGAGGAACCGCTGGACGTCCCCTACCTTGATGTTGGTGAGCCGTCCAGCTCTTACCTTGCAGCGGATCCTGATGCGGCCTACTCGTCTGAGGCATCGGGGGTGGCCTCATCCGGTGCGCAGCTCGGTGAGGAACTTCTGATCTTTCTTTCGAGGGCGCCAGGCGTGTGCTGTGCCGGTGGTCTTGCGAGACTGTCGCTTGGCCATGATGTCACTAAGATGGCGTCCGCAGAGCCGGCCGCACAACCGCTGGGCTCTGAAGCGGTGAGTGTAGGCCTGTCTCCAGTAGATGTCGCCAGCCCGGCGGAGGTCAGCTACATCGCCACAGCAGGACTGGGAAGAGGACACTGAGTGGCAGCATCTAAAGTGAAGCCCCTTTCTGTGCCCCAGTTGATGGCAGTGTTAAAGCCCCAGTCACCGGCCCTAGTACTAAACACCCCATCTGTCACTGCCCCGGTGTTGGACATTAAGGATTTTGTTAAGGGCCACCCTGCCCCTGCCGCTGCCCCCTCATCCACATGTAGCTCGCAGAGGGTAAGATATATAGATCCCACGTTTCAGGAGTTTGTGCTGACAAGGTTTCCTGAGGATATAGATACTGGGAGATGGCTAAGTGGAAGTTCTGAGTCAGAAGGAGTTACACTGGCGACACACTTTATTCGAGCTCGGCTAGTCCCACGAATTCGGGTATACCCGGGTGTATTGAGGTTTGTGACTGTTTTCTGCCCGAGTGCATTGAGTTATTTTCCAGGCAGGGATTGAAGCATTTTATTCCCTCTGGCTGCAATACTGCACAGTATATATATATATACTGCATTACAATTCATGAATTTATGCCATCTGGTAGACACGCGAAGCATTTTAGCCTATTAAATCCTAATCATTATCATTTAACAGATCAGCCGCCCATCAGCCAGGCATGAACCCAGGCTGGGAAGGCAAATGCAACGGGGCTTGTCAGAGGTGAGGAGCGGCGCATTCCAGGTATCTGCCAGGTACATACCGGGTATTTGCTCGAATAAAGTGTGTCGGTGCAGTATACCAGTAGCTAGATGTGTAATGAGACCGGGGAGTAGAGGATCCTTTCAGTCAATTAGGACGTCCTCAGGGTCGCAGTCAGAAGTGTCTTTCATGTCTTCACGATCTGGCTCATCTAATGCCTTGTCACCAGTTGCATGCCTGATCTGATAGTGCCGGGTCTGAACCCCTATCATCGGATCAATGTAATTGGTGGTACTCTCTGTTCCAGGGGTACGCCTCTGAGTTAAAGTACACAAGGTTCATTCTACGGAGTGGCCCATAGTGGACCATTGGTGGGAGGAAGGTGCCTTCACTATGGAGGAGTCAGCTGAAGCTCTCGGTTGGAGAGAGAGCGAGATTAAATTGGGTGTACGCATCCCTAAGGGTTCTGAACGTCTTAAACAAAAAATCAACCCACAACATCCAGGGTTTTGGGTACTACCCAGCCAGGGAGCTGGTCAGAAGATACTTAAATTAAGCAGAGCTGACCGGGCTATAAGAGCTAGATTCCGGCAGTGTCATGGGTACCACTTCCCATATGTTCCTGAGCCCATAATGCAGGATATAGAGAACCGTCGACATGGGGGGCTAAGGTTAGCTGTAACTGAATTCCTGCAACGCAAAACGAGTTACAAAGAGTTTATCACAGAGTCCTGCATACAGTATGTTCCATCATGGGAGAGTGGGTGATAGGAACCTGTATTTATATAGACAGGGTAGAGGTTTGCCAGGAAGCTGGTGTACCCAAGGTTTACTCTATATGAATAGAGTATGATGGTAGGTGGCCTGTTAAAAAGCCGGACCCCCGGTATTACCATTAGTGTGATACTTCTGGTTATGTTCAATTAATTATTCTCATTGTTATCAATGGATGACAGGATGGTGTGTATTAATATACTGATGAATCCGTATTGATTATGTGTCTATTTTGTCATTCTGTAGGTTTCAGGATGACAGATGGTGCAGCAAATTCGGACCCAAGCGGGGTCGTTGGGAATTTCAGCCAGGGGAGAGTATAACAGGGAATGTCCCATTGTACCTTTCTTTTCCCACATATTATATCTGCTATGTAAGTCCTGTTAAGTTCCAGGCAGTAGTGTGTTAATCTATGGGTCAGTGATCCCCCTTCTGCTTCCCTTGAAAGTGAAGGAAGGAAGGTGGTGACGCAAGTACAGCCCCTTGGATATTGTATAGTCCATGAGCCCGTCCCTTCCAGAGTTTTACAAGGGGAGTAGCTAAAAGTTAGTCAGTCTTACTCTGATCCCCAAGGAGAGAGGGAGGGCTGTCAGTCTTCCCCATCGGGGGAAGCATACCCACTCGAGGCAGGTCGGCCTAGAGACCATCAAGACCAGAGCCGCACACCATTGGGGTAGCACCATCTAGAGGTCTTGTGACTTCAGAAACCATGCTGTGCTATGAAGAGCAGCTGCAGCTATGCT